>NC_037309.1:2616620-2916620 GCF_001040885.1 Strongyloides ratti | reverse complement strand
TTGATTTATTGACTCATATGCTTTATTATATGTTAATACACCAATTGAATTTGTTCTTTAATTACGTAATAATTCTACAGAGGCAAAATTAATATTTTTAACAGCAGCACACTCAACTTGTATATCATTAACTTATTTTTTTTTCTTACTCAATATATTGTTTTCTTTTTTCTATATTTATTAATATATAAACAATATAATTATTAAAACAGTAGTACAAAGTATGATAAATAATAGTGTTATTAATAAATTGAAATCAATTTTTATATTAATCTTAATATTTTATACATAAAAGTATATAAACATAATGATATAGTTGCTGTTACTATTGTATATACTGTTGAAGCAGTACAATTATTATTACCTGGATTTTTACTTTCAAGATTATAAATAATTAATTTACTATCAACACCATAATTTTTATCAATTTGAATAACATTAAACCTTTTACTTGGTTTACCAGTGATAATATTTTCACCATTAAATGTCCATATAATATCACCAGGTTTTGGATATCCATGAAATTCACATGATAATGTTGATATTGATTCATGATTAACAAATACTGTATCATTTGCACGTACTTGAAGATCATCTTTAATAAATAAATTTTGTAAAAGTATTACTGATTTAAAATCATTATTTGTAACTACACACTCATATTCACCTGTTTGCTATTTTTGTACATTTTTAAATGTAAAATTTGAACCTTCATGTATTATTTGTTCATTACCAGATTTTCTCCAATATATTCTAGGTTTTGGGTTACCATGTGTTTCACAATAAAATTTTGCCATTTCTTTTTGATTAACAATTTTTACCTGTGATTAAATTATAAATTTATGTTCATATTTAACATTTAATAATATTGTATTCAAACCAGATCCTAATGCATTATTTACACGACATGTAAAACGTGAATTATGATCATCTGGTATAAGATATTTAGTATATAAAACTTTTTTTGTTGCTTTTTTGAAAAGTTCATTATTATAATTCCATGTATATATATCATAATGTTCTGGTTTTAAATTTACATTACCTATAAGCCTTACTTCATCACCTTTTTTTATATATCATTATCACTATCATTATGATATGTACCTGTGATTTGTAAAAAATATTTATTTTTTCTGATGACAATTGTTGATCATTAAAAGCTAGGTAAATAAAAATATGTATTAATTTCATATTATTAAATTTTGAATCAATCATTGTAGCAACATTATCATAGATAGTAAAATATTTTTAAAATAAAATATTGAATTTTTGTGTATTTGACCACATTGTATTAGTAAAGATAAATTTTTAAAATATTTACATATATAACATTTTGTATATCATAACCAATCCATGAAAGAATATTATCTATTGTACCAGATTTTGTTATTGCCCAATATATTTTAGGTGTTGAATGAGTTTCTGATACATAGCATTATTATTGTATTAGAGCACTTTAGTTTGCAAAAATAAAATCACTATTTATATGTTTTTTTCTAATACTTCGTTTATCGAAAATTCCATAATTTTCTAATAATTTAAAAACTTCTAAATAAGCTAGTATAGTTTTTTCAAAATTATTATTTTGATTTTCAACATGACATTTTAAAATAACTGTATCACCAACATAGGGAGTAGTATTAGCGAGTCATTTAACAAATCTTTGTATTTTGTCTTATGAATATAAATATTTTCTGTAACATTTTTTATAGAAAAGATTATTAATAAAATAAAAATAATAAATTGAGTTGTCTGTCTATCTCAGATTTATTCATTTATTTTCAAAAAAAAATTAAACAAAATATTAATATTAAGAACACAGCAAAATTAAAGTAAAGTTTAAAACAAACAACTTTTACATGTTGTAAACTTAAATTTATTAATATATTCTATTCAAATATATTAGTCATACTTTTACAAACTAACTATTATTGATAGAACAAATTTTTTTTAATAATATATATATTATAAAAAAAATGCTGTGAATAAAAGAAATAAAAATTAAAAATTTATCCTTTTCATTATGATAACGTTTGTGAATAATATCAAAAATAACAAAAGAAATTATAGTAAATTTAAAAGTTCTTTTTATTATAATCATAACAAAAAAAATATGTAGAAATATAATTTTAATTTAATATTTATATTACAAAAAAAAATTTAAAATAAATCTATTTTTATTTTGTTATGAAAAAATTTTAATACGTAATAATTTAAAATTTAATTTTCTATTTAAATAATAATTTATTTTGACACTTTTATATTGGAAAATTTTTATTTTTAATTGTTAAACTATCTATTTAAGGAAAAATTTTGTATATTAATATTTTAATATCTTGTTATTTCTTAACAAAAAAATATAAAAGATAAATTAACTGGTATTGTAAAATTACAATATTTTAAAATGATAATATTAATGTAAATTTTTATATAACATAATAATTAATTATAATATAGCATTTATTTTTACTATTTAAATTAAAAATTTAATTTTTTATAAGAAAAAAATATATAAAAAATAAATAAGTATTAAAAAGGTATGTATCATCTTTTAAATAAAATAAAGTAAAAATGATAGGTAATAAAAAAATAATTAATAAATTGTTTCTTGTATTTTTATAATTTAAAATATAAATAGCAAATATATTATAAATAAGAATTTTTGTTAAAATAAATTCTTTTCACAATTTAGATAATCATACAAAGTGAAAGAAGTTAATAATATACTATTTAAAAGATAACGCAATCAAAAGTTAATTTGTCCTCTCTTATATTTGAATGAATTGCCAAAGCAAAGATGAAAATTTAATGAATTGTTATAATACAAATCAGTAATTAAGGAAGTTAATTTTTAATATAATGATATTTTCTTAATACTTTAAAAGTTTGATTACATAATATTTTATTACTTAATTATGAAAAAAAGAAATACTTTAAAAAATGTAAAAATAAAAAAATGTATAGCATTAATTGTTAAATATTATAGTCAAAATAATTTCAAAAATATTTTTATAAGTAGTATTATATTACAAAATATCAATTAAGATTTTTTCTCTTTTTTTTAATAACCGTGGTTTTTTTTCATGTATTTTACTTAAAATTTAATGTAATAATAGAATATATAAATAATATTATTAGACAAAGAAGTATAGAAACAATTAAATATAATAAAATAGAAAAAAAATGTAATGAAATAAGATAGCCTTTGTATAATTATCCAATATTGTTTTAAAATTATATTATTTTGATTTTTATTTTTAATATAAAATAGATAATAAAATAAAATATATTTAAAGAGCATTATTTTTTTAATACATAAAACATTACTTACTGTAATATTTTATAGTACAAAATTAATAAAAAAATCTTAATTATTTCATAAAAAAAATTTTGAAAAAAAATCTTTTTAGAACAAAAAAATAATAGATATTGCTTTAATAATATAAAAATATTCATTATTAAAGTGATAAGATATTTAAAAAAAGGACAAATAAGTAAAATCATTTTATCAACAGATGGTTGTATGTTCAGGAATATCTTAATAGTTATTGCATCATTTACTACCAAAAGGAAATAGTTATAGATATTCTTAAAAAAGTTACTTATTACATATAATAACTTAATCAAAATATTAAAGAATAATCATTATTATTGATAAATTTCCTGATAATTTTTTACCTTTTAATATTTAAAATATATGAAAACTTTTTCCTTATAATATAGTTAAAGAAAATATAATTGTTAAATTTATAATATGTCCAAAATTTATCTTTTAATTAATTAATATATTTCAATATAAATAATATTTAAAATGAGTAAAAAAGATAACAATTTAGTTAGTTATATTATCATTTAACGATTTATAAATATATATATTTGTATTTCTTTGAAACATCTTTATGATAAACCTATTCATTCAAAATATAATTAAAAAGATAAATTAATAGTTAATTAATAGAATAATATCTTAATATTAAACATGAGGTAAAATGAGATAATAAACAGTAATAGGAATAAAAATTAATAACTTTAAATTTTTAATAATAAATAAAATGAAATTTATAGCTTTTAATTATTATTTTAATTTTTATATATTATATATGCATATATTATTAGAACAAAATATATTAAAGTTTATTTGAAAATAATTTTATATAATAAAATATTCATATTTTTAAAAACTAAATTGTTTTTATAAATAAATGTAGTTTTTAAAACATTTAAAATGTTTACAATATATAAAAAGTAATCACTATTTTAAATATTAAAAGATAACTTATGATTTGTATATTTAAAAAAAAATTTATATTATATTTTATGACTTTACCTGATTTAATGATTTAAATTAATAAAATTTATGATACTAATTTTAGTAATAGATAAAAAGATTGCCAGTGATTTATAGTTATAATATTAAAGTCTTTTTTTTTTTTAAAAATATGTTATATTTTAATAATATGATATTAAAATAAAATATTTTATTAAATTATAATTATATATATATATTAATTTTGACACCTCTTTTTTTAAAATACACAAAAAGACGTTATTTAAATTTTTTTATTATTATAAATTTTTGACAGAGATATGTTTTATAACATATATATGAACTATAGTTTATATAAATAATTTTTTTTATTCACGTTTTATAAATATTATAATCATTCTAAATCTAATTATATTTACCATAAAAAAAAATTTTATGATGAGAGAAAAATATATATTATCCTTTACAAAATATTTATAGTTTATATTTAAATACTTTTAATATTTATGATATTCATATATGTTATAAAAAACTATTAGCTTCAATTAATAAGTACTACATTTATAAATTACATTTATAAATTTCATTAATCATTAAGATCAACAAAAAAGTTTCTAACAATATAAAAATAATTGATAATATATTTTATCATATGAAATTCAATTGTAAAATTTTTTTCTTTTATTTAAAGTATATAAAACAAAAACATATAAATTTGTTTAAAAAAATAACTATGTTTTTATGTAAATATTCCAAAAAAAAAAAAAATGATAGATGTATATACTCTACAATATTTCTAGTTTTAATAAATTTAAACTTTTAAATTAATTTAAGAGAAAACATACTTATTTATTTAATTATTTTATATTTTATAATATAAAAAAATTTTTTTTATATGAAAAATAAAGTTGTTGAATTATATTAGAATAGATATCTTATTTTTTAAAAACAATCAATTTTATACTATATTAAAATTAGCATAACTATCAAAATAAAAATTTAAAAAAAATTACTTTATATTTGATTATTAATAAATATTTACAAAATTATAATTCATGTTAAGTTTAAATAGAAATTTTATTTTTTTTATATTATATTAAAACTAATGAATTAATTATCTAATAGAAAATGTATTAATATTTTAAAAAAATTGAAATATAATTTTAGCACTACTTTAACATAATGTAAAATATAATACAATTAAAAAAATTTATATTTACAACAATTTAATTAAAATGAAAAAAATAGAGAATAAGTAAATATCTGATTGTAACGTGGTATTTTTTTTTAGCACAAAAACTGTATTTTAGAAGAAAAATTAAATATCCTATGACAAAAACAAATAATTATAAATTTAATAGTGATGGAAATAAAAGTTAAAAAAAATAATTTTTTTTATTTATAAAAAGTAAAAATAATGTTATAAATATTTAATATATTTATAATTTCTGAATAAAAAAATTTAAAATAAATTATATTTATTTTTAAAAGTATATAATAATATAGTAAAATATAATTAATTTATTCATCATTTAACCACATCTGTTATATTAAAAAGATAATGTGCAATCATTTTAAAAACTTCAATAATTTTTACCTTAACATAATGTTTAATTAATATATACTTCTTTTAATTTTTTTTAAATTTTTTTTATATAAATATTAAAGTTTATTTTAAAAACAAATAAATATATTTCTTTAAGAAGATAATATATTTGAATTTTAAAAGTACTATACAAAATTGTTTTTTTGTTTTCTTATAATAATATGCAATCAAAAATATATAACTATTATAACTATTCTTCTTATATTATATTATTAAAGAAACTCAAGATTTGTAATATGATGTAAACATTTTTCAAGTATTTCTTTCATTTGTCATATCCAATTTTAAAGATAACAAAAATATTTTAATTTAAAGATGATTTCATATAGATAAAGAGGAAAAAAAGATAGGATGATGGCAAAAGTACTTAAATATGATTCAGGATATTTTTTAAATTATATTTTTTCCATAAATATTAAATAAGAGACATGGTAACATGTATATACTGATTAATTATAAAAAAGTATAGAAATTAAATGTTAATTTGTTAAAAAATCAAGTTAAACGTTAGATAATGTGTTTAATAAATTATAAAAGCTTTATATTATTATTAAAATATATATAAATATTATTTTTATTAATAAAAAAACCAAAAAATTCATGCTCAGAAGGATGTAAACATTTAACAAATATTATCATTTTTATATCAAATCATTTATTTACTTCTACATTAAAAAAAAATTAACTTAATATACCAATTAGGTTTAATAGTTTTTTTTACAATTACATAAACTATTTAATATAATAAATTATTTTATTATTTGAAAGCTTTCTTTTCAACCAAAAAAAATATTTTTAACACAAAAATTTTTAATAATAAAATCAATATTAATTTTTATAAAGGTGAAAAAATAAACTTAATAAAAAATAAAAATTTGTATAAATTGAATATATTTTTATAATTGTAATTTATTAATTACAATTTAAAAAGTTTAAAACATAAATAATTTATTTCTATTATAAATATGATAATCACAATTACCTTTTTATTTAACATAAGTTACATAACTACAAATCATAATTAAAAAAATAATTGTAAAAGGAAATATTATTCAAATTTAATATTTGACTGTTAAATTCCTTAATTAATTACCTTTTTTTTATTAAATAATTAAAGTCAAATATTTTATTATTATTAAAATATATTAATACGCAAAAGCCTATCATTAAATAAATAAAAAAAAGGAAAATTTTCAAAATACGGTAAAAATTAAATATAAATATGATATATAATTTTTATAGTTTATAAAACGATGTTTGATATTTATCACATTTATGTACAGAAGTAAAAATTATTATAAGTTTTATGAGGCTAACACCAGGGAAGGAGATAAATCAATAATTTATTATTATCAAATATCAGTACAATATATTTAGAATTTTGTCTTTTGTGGCCACCTAAAGTCACAGATCTAATAATCCAGATTAAAAATTACTTACAAAAGATATCGTTAAACTAAATTCGTCACCTTTAATGGTGGATAGACACTTAATATGAACTTAAACCCCTAAAATATTACAAAAGTTATTAGATTAATAATCCGACCACAATATTGTTAAAAAAAATCATAAAAAAAATAGAAAAATTGGTTACACAATTACTAATAAATAGTTACAAATTTGATGACAAACGGTTGTAAAATCAAACCGTTATCGCGCCTTAGGAAATGTGTATCTTTGAAAAGATTTACTCCTCCTTCTACTCAGATATAATTTTATAAAATGTTAAAACTAAAAAAACAAATTTTTAGTAAATCCCATAAATATAAAAATGAGAAGTAACTTAAAAAAAAAATTAATTTTTGATAATTTAATATTCTTAATGGCGTTCATGGTTTTGTTCCGATATTAAAATGATATAGCGGTATTTAGAATTTCACTAATTTAGAATAATATTAAAAAATTGATAACATAAATAATTATTTTTTTTTAATACAAGAATCATATAATACAATATTTGATATTAAATATAATTATGCTTTCTTTAGCAAATTAATTTATATGCTTTTATGTTGTCATCTTAAGAATGAAGATAGAAGTAAGACTGATTTGTTTTACTTCTTCTGTATTTGTACTGCATTCTTCTTATCCACTTCTTCTATCTAATGTAATAATTTCTCATGGCATTACTAATTTTCTAGTTAAATAAGTACTTTTTAAATTATTAATAGCGTTCATTGCTTCATACTATTATGGAATGATGTAGCGGTAATATGAATTTACCAATTACAATAATATTAATAAAACGAAGGATTTTATATAAATAATTTATCAAATAATAATTAAATACAATAATATTTCGATAAATTAGATTTTAAATAAATATGCATTTTCATGGCATATTCTCTAGAATTTTTTTAAGATTGCAATTTAAGAATAGAGATAGAAATAATACTGATTTTTCTTATACAAACTTTTTTTTATTTATACTGCAATCTGCATTCCACCTTCCTTCTAATACTCCAATTCTAGTGTCATTAATAATTATGACTGAAATATACAAATGTTTAATTATTATAATAAAAAAAGTATCTTAACAAGTAATATTATTTTTAGAAAAATGTGATTTTTTTTAAATTAATTTTTGTAAAAATAATAATTTTTTATTTTATAGATTTTAAAATCAAATGTTTTCTATTATTAATTTTTATTTTTCTTTATTTGATATAATATGCTTTTATATATTAAAGAAAAATTTATTTTAAAATGTAAATTTAATATTATTATAGATTTTAAAGATCTTATAATAAAATTATGATAATTATGTTTTTAAAATAATTAGTATGTATTTAGAAAGTAAAATTACTTTTAAAGTTTATGAATGTACTTTATTAAAATTTTTTTTTATATTTAATCAAAATATTGCATAATAATAAATTCAAGCAATTGTTGTTAAAAATGTTGTGATTTAAATTATAAATTATTTAAAAAAAGATTTTAATAATATATTAATTTTATACTTTATATTTTAATTAATTTGTATTATTTTTTAAATTCTAAATAATCATAACCGAAAAAGTATATTAATATGGTTTATTTTTTATAAATTAACTAAAAATAGGTTATTTAGAACATTGAAGAATGTTTTATATTATTTAAGAAATTTTTTTTAATATTTTTGGTGAATGCCATTAATATTTTTATCAAAAATGTTTTTAAAAAACTACTAAAAAATACATAAATTTTAAATTTTTGAATGGACATTTAATTAAAAGTAATACAAAAAGAAATAACATAGTAATCATTAAAATTCCAAAAAATATCAATTAAATAAATGTATATGCTAATGAGTGTACAAATAATTAAATATTTTAACGCGATTATGATAATTTTTATATAAATGTCACTTTTAAGATGGTATAAAATATCAAGAAATATTTTTTTTATTTAACTTTTTAGATAAAGAGATTAATTTTTTTATAATATTTTTTTTTTCTAATCTAATATTATAAATTTTTTTCATTTTATTAAATTAAAAAAAAACATTTATTAAAGTTATTATTATTAAATGATCTAAATTCATACTGATATTGTTTTAATATGTAAATATAAGAAAGTATTTTTTATAGTTTCAAAGAGTAAATGTTTTCAGAAATATTTCATTTTAAAAGAAAAAAAAATTTTTATAAGATAATAATTTGTTTATTTTTAAATAAACTCTAATACTTTATTTTTAAAATAAAGAATCATTTATTTACAAAAACATAACTTTAATAATCTAAAAAAATAAAATTTACAACACAAAAATAATTATCATTATTTTTCGATTTTTTTCACATATTGTTTATTTTGACAAAAGTCTCTTATTTATTTTTTGTAAATTAAACATTTTTGTTAAAAATAAATATTGATTTAAGTAGCAATAATATTAAATGTTAGTAATTTCAAGATATTAAAAATAAATAAAAGTTTTTTGGATTTTTGAATGTAATATTTTACTTTTTAAAATTTGATTTGATTTACAGTTTAAACAAAATATGTATTTTTAGAAGTTATTTAAAATTAATATATAATCAATTTAATCCATAATATAGATGAAAAAAAGTTTTTCTAGTTGTTATGTTATTTTTCAATTATTTTTATTGAGACAGTCTTTTTAATTAAAATATTAAAAACAATGTGTTTAATTTTGATTATGAATAAACAAATTTATTATGATTAATAAATAAAAAAAATGATATTTTTTTTAACAAGATACTATA
The DNA here is from genome assembly GCF_001040885.1 of Strongyloides ratti. Classification (NCBI taxonomy): domain Eukaryota; kingdom Metazoa; phylum Nematoda; class Chromadorea; order Rhabditida; family Strongyloididae; genus Strongyloides; species Strongyloides ratti. The sequence continues at coordinate 2,906,545 of NC_037309.1, read as the reverse complement.
CTTTTTTTTTGGGATCAATAAATTGATGTGTAAATATTTTATTTATTTTATGTATATTGTAAATTAACTTCAACATTCATTGATGCTATCCAATCACCATCATTATTGTAAATTTTTATTTCAATTGGATGTCCAACATTAATATATTGAAGATCAAATGATGATGTTCCTATATCATCACATTCACCTTCATCACCTGGATCTGATACCATTGTAAATGTAAGTTTATTACCAAGTTCTTGCCATTGTTCTAAAAGTTCTATTTGTCTTTTTGTTAATATATATTCATTTTTACTATTAACAATAATAGGAATATTAGGATAATTTGATATTGATAATGATTCATTACTTTCACACATATCTTGATCTATATCAATAATTTGCCATTCAAAAAAAATATTAAAATTTATATTTCTACCATATATATAATAAAAATTTTCTGTTACATAAAATGATAATATATTTATATTTAATATTCCACCTTTAGTACTATTATTTAGAATGTCTTTATTTAATGTTGTTTGATGAGTTATAGGTTTTATTAATTTCATTTTTTCATTATCATATAATGATGGTTCTTTTTTCTTTAGTATATTTTCTTTTTTTTTATTATCATTTGTTGAAGTATAAGATGTATAACTATTAGAAGGTGATATTGAATAATGTAATGGACTCATAAATCCAACACCTTTTACATATTCTTTATTTTCTTTTTTATCAATAGATTTATTTGAATTTGTTTTATCTGATTTAATTGATAATATTTCAGAATTACTTTTATCATCGAATGATGTAGTATAATCTTTAATTTCATTAATTTGTTTTTCATCAATATTTGATATCATTTCATTATTTAATATTTCTAATGGTATTGTTGATTTAATTGGTGGTAAAGCACTTTCGTTTTTTGAATTATTAATATTCATTTCTGTTACAGTGATAATTGAACTATGTGATGATGTTGAGTCATTTTCTTTTTTTTGAGTTACATTTCTAGATGGTGGTATAGGAAATAATTGTTTAGATAAAGGTATTTTAATTTTTTCTTGATTTAAATTATTATTTTGAATAATTTTATTATCATATGATTCACTATTACTTGATATTTCACTTTTTATATATGTTTTAGTTTCAGAACTGGTAGTTGATGATGGATTTGAATTGCTACTATTTGTTATTTTCTTTTTATCATTTGATGTTAGATTATTAATTAAAATATCATTTTCACTATTATTTTTATCTTTATTATTATTAATAAGACTACTTAATGGTTTATTAAAAAAATCTTTTTCATCTTTTTGTGGTCCAGCATATATAGCTAATCTTAATTTTGTATTCGATTTTTTACCATTTCCTAAATATGTTTCATAATCACCATACATAGGTTTATTAAGATCAATATTTTTAATATTAATTATTGTATAACATAAAACAGCTTCATCAAAAACATTATTATCTGGTATATTTCTTTTATATTTATTATCATCAACTATATAAATAAATATACTTTCTTTTATAATATTTGATATATTATTATAATCTAATAATATATTCCATACTTTATGAGAATTATAAATAGGATTTAATCCTTTAATTGGTTCACTTAAATATGCTGAATGTCCTGGTATTTGATAAGCAATAAATGTTACAATATCATTATTTTTTGTAATATTAGATAATGTTAAAATACCATAAATATCAACATTTATAATTATTTCTTCATTTATTTTATTTTTATCATTTATTTCAGATGATTGTGATAAACTTTCTTCTTCTATATTTGATAAAGTTGTTGGGTTAAATGTTAATGGTATTTCATCAATCTTATCTTCATCTATATTAGAAATATTTTGTAATACATTTGATAATATTTTATTTTCTTCTGAATTATTTTCTTTGATTGATTCTATATTTAATTGTTTATTATTTAATATAGAAATAGTTTCATCTTCAGATATTTGTTTATTACTTTTCCAATTTAATATATCTTTTTGAATTTTAGTATTAAATTTATCATTTTCTATATTTTCATTTAAAAATTTTTCTTCCTCCAATTTATCTTTTATTTTAGTATTATTTTTTATTGTATTTAATGAAGTATCTTGTTTAAGTGATTCTATATTTTTTAAAGTAGTTATATTATCTTTTAAATATAATTTTTTATATCCTTCTTTAATACATTCAAATATTATATCTGTTAAAATAATATTATATTTTATAGATCCTATTTGACTTTTATTTTCTATATCATAAATAATAATTTCATTATCTAATATTTTTGATGAATGAAAAAGTGATTTTAATGAAATTATATTAGATCCTAATTTAGTACATTCAGATCCAACAACTTTATATAATTCTATATAAATTCCTTCATTTTCCATATAATATACTAATAATTCAGATACAATTAAATCATAAATTGCTGTATATTCAAAAGAACATGATATACCACTAAATGATGGTGTTGTTAAAATTTCAAAATTAAAAAATTCTAATGATATAAAATAAAGACATTGTGAATTAATTTGAAACTCCTCATTAAATTGTATTCCTTTTAATATTACTGACATTTCATTTATTGTACCAATATCTTCATTTCCTTCAAATGGAATTGGTCCTGGTGATACATCTATATTATATGGTAATGAATATTTCTTATTAATTTGCCTCTTCAATTTATTTATCTCTAAATTATATTTAGTTTTATTTTCTTCAATTATTTTTTTTCTTTTTGTTAACTCTTCTGATAATAAACTATTATTTATTTTAAGAAGTTCAATTTCATTTATTTGTTTTTCATTAATATTATGTTGAAGTACAAGTAAATTTCTTAGTTTCTCCATTTCTTCATGAACTTCTTCATACATTTTTTTATATTCAAATTCTTTATCATTAATATTACTATCTTCTTTTGAATATTTTTCTATCATATTATTAATATTAACAAATAAATCATTAACATTATTATCAATATCTATTGTATTTTTGTTAATATTTTTAATTTGTGAAAATTCTTCTAAAATATTTTTTAATTCAATGTTTGATGATTTTTTATCTTGATTATGTTCTTCTTTATTTTCTAAATGTTTTTCGATAGTTTTTTTTTCAATATTTAAATATTGAATTCTTCTTTCTAATTCATCATTATTATTTTTTAATTTCTCTACTTTTTCATTTAACATCTCAATGGTCCCTTTTAAAGAATTTAATTGATCTATTCTAACTTTTCCACAATTATCTTGTTCAAAACTATTTTTAATTAATTTTTCATTAATTTCTTTTAAAGAATATATTTCATCTTTTAATTGTCTTATTTCTGCTTCAAGTAGAGGCTTTTCTATTTTGTTTCTTTCATTCTCAAAATTATTTGTTAATTTTTGTGTTGACTCAATGTTACTATCCAAATCTTCAAGATTTAATTGTATCTTTTTTTCTAACTCTTTTAATGTTTTAGCTGATTGTTTCTTTTCTTTTTTTAATATAACATTTTCATCACTTAAATTATTTAATTCTTCTTGTAAATTATTAATTAAATTTATTTTATCTTGCAATTGTTTTTGTAATAAATTTGTTTCATCATTTTTTTCTCTTAATTCTCTATTAATTTTAATATAATTTACCTTTAATTGACTATAAAGTTCCATATCAGGATTTTGTAAATTTGGACTATTAATTGTTGGTTGTATATTTTTTTCTACTTTATTATTATTTGTTATTTTATTATTTTTTGAATAATCACTATTATTATAATTTATATTTTGTTTATTATCAATTTGCGCATTTTTATTCATTATATCATTTGGTTGATTATTTATTTCAGTATTTTTATTACTCCATTTACTGGTACCAATTATCATTTTGGCAGAAGGTCTCTCTCCTGTTGTCATTAATGTTCTTAATGTTGTCATATTTCCTGGCCTTGATGTAAGTAAATTTATTCCTACTTGCCTCATTTGTGGTGTAGTATATGCTAGCAATTGTTGTTTTAAAGCACCAATTTTTTGAATCAAAATTTCTTTTTCATGTTTTAAAGAATTTATATTTGTTTGATATTCATTTACTGTACTGTTGCTTTCTCCAGAAATTTTTTTTCTTATTTTTGTATTATATCTAAATAAATAAAAAAAATTATTTTTTATACATTTAACATACTTTTTTAATTCATTTTCTAAACTTTTATTTTTCTTTTTTAATTCAAATTCTGATGTATATAATTTTAAATATTTATCTTCTAATTCACTTCGATTCCATGTTTCTATAGGAGGTCTTCCAACCATAATTATATTTTTATAAAAAAAAAAATTGTGAATAGCTTAAATAAATATTAAAATTATATGATTAAAAAGTAGTATATAAAAATATATCTAAAAATATATATATACAAGAATAAATTGAAATGAACTAAAATATTATTTCTACGTTAGTAAATTATAAATGTTTATTAATATAGTTTGCCTGTAATATAGTTTTAAGAAGAATACTTTTGTTGCTAAGCAACGTATCTACTTTTTTTTTTCTTAATCAAAGTACAATATAATAAAATTTAAATGTTTTGAATAAAAATAAATATAATTGTTTATTTAAATTAAAAAATTAAAATAAAAAATAAATTATTTATTATGATGGAGAAGCCATTCACGTAAAAGTAATTTTTTACCTTTAAAAGGTTTAATTTCTTTTATATTTGATTCTTTTTCTTCTTCACTTAAATCTATTTCATTACTTGAAAATGGATTTTTTAATTTTTCACCTGTTTTTTCATCTCTCTCTTTATTTGTTTCTTTTGTTTTTGCCCATGGTAAAGGTAATTCTAAAAAAAAAAGATTATATATATAAATAATATTTTAAATAAATTTTATTATTTTTTTACCTTTTGGGAATAAAGGTTCACCATGTAATGCTTCCTCATCTAATGGAACAGCAACAACTTCAACAGGTTCAGGTACATGAGGTGGTAAAGGTTTTGCTAAATATATTGGTGGTATTGGATTTCCATCTTTTAATTGTTGAGGTGACATTATTGCATAAGAACTTGTACCATCTTTTCCTAGTGTAGGAAATTTACCTACAAATGGTATATTATCATAAGCCAAATCAACATATGTCCATGGAGTAAATATATTTATACCAGGACCATAAGCTGTAGCTGCAGATAAAAATTGATCTGCTAAAAATGAACCTGGCATATATTGCATTTGCATTAATGTAGAATTAATTAATAAAAATAAATAATAAATAATACATATTTTTTTATTAATAATAAAATGAAATTTTGTCATTAATATATAATTTTAACTAAAAGGAATTATTAAAACTTAACATAAAAATATAATATAAATATATTTAAATCTTTACTAATTTGAAGATTAAAAAAAAAAAACTATAAAGTTGCCGTAGGTATGATGAAAAAAAAGTTTAATAAAAAATTTTTAATTTATCATTCTATCTTATTTTTTTTCATTAAATTTATATTGCCTATTTAAATAGAGATAACATATTTATTAAATATCCTTTTATTTTTAAAACATTACATTTTTAATTAAAGGGTAAGAAAATTTCTAATATTCTTAAATTTATATCATTTTTCCTGTTCTAATTATACTTATCCTGTTCAAAATTAAAGATGACACATTGATTTTTAGAATAACCTTTTTTATATACTTAAAATTATTTATGTATTATACTTTTTTTAAATACAAAGATTTTAAAAATTTTTTTTAATTTTTATGTAATATATTAATCTTTTTATTCTACTAAAAAAAAATTAATATTTACATTTTTAGTAGAAAAAAAAAATATAAATAATTAATGTTTAAATTTAATATGCCTAATTATTTTAATAAATATTTTGACTTTATTTTAAAAATAATTTTTTTTTTAAAATTACATTGGCTGGAAAGTAAAAATGATTACTAAAACATGTTTTATTTTTTTTTGTTAAATAATTTTTTTTTTTTTAATTTTAAAATAATTTATATTCATACAAAACGACATCAATTAAAAGTTTTTTTTTTCTTTAATTTCAAATATTAAGTTCAAAATTTTAGTATCTCTTTTCTTACAATAGATTTAGTAGAAATAAATCAATATACATACTTTTAAAGACAAGGTCGATTGAACATTAATAAAGAAGATTTTTCAACAGACATTTGAAATTTTATTTATGTAATAGATGATGTTAAATGTTGATGTTTGAATAGAAATTTATATATATATACTTTTATTCCAAGATATTAGAACACATTTAAATACATAAAAATATTTTTTGTTTGTTGATATCTTAAAAAAGTTATTAATTTTGTATGAATAAATATCGTTATTACATGTTTTTTAATAATACTATAAAAAATAGAAAAAAAAAATAAAGAATATACCCTTTTTTTTAAGTTATATATCAAATAAAAATTTTTATCACTTTTTTAAATTATTATCTTTTTTCTTTCTTTTTTATTATTTATATATCCATTAAATATTGTAAATTATTTAGTTTTTAGATATAAAATTATAACATTTTTTTTATAAATATGTATTTCTTTTTGTTTAAAATATTTTATGATACATAAAAAATAAATAATTTTTAAAATAATTTATAACTTACTTTTAATATCATTTCATTTATAAAGTTTGCATATCGTTAAATATGATTCATACGTCATTATTACTTTATATAATCTTTGATATTTTTTTTTAATTTATAATTTTAGCTAACTAAAATATTTTAAATTATTTTCTCATTTTTGTAACTTTAAATTAGAATCATTTATTTTCATGTTAAAATTTTTTTTTTCAAATAAAGTATTACAATTGATTATATATTAATAATTTCAATAAATTAACCACTTTTTAATGTTTAATTTTTAAAAATGTTTCAATTATTTTATTGTTTAAAAAAAATAAAAATTAATGTTAAAAGAAGGTATAATGAAATTATTAAACATTCTCTATACACAATATAGACACTTAATGATTATAAAATTTATTATATCATATGAAAAGTAAACTTGGTAATTTTTTTTATTTTACTAACAATTCAACAATTTTATATTGATTTTAATAAAACCATAAAATCTATTTTCAACATTCCTCATATATAATATTTACGTATTATAAACTTTTTTTTTTCATAAATTTACTACATTTATACATATATAAAGTTTTTAAATTATTTATATAAAAAGAAAAATTGTAACTTCATTACCCTTAAAATTACATCATATTATTTACAATTTAATATATTTCTGATATTATTTTCTTGTGCAAAAACTTTTTATAAAAAATAAAAATTTATTTAAAAAATAATAAAGTTATTGTATTGTTGTAAATAAGAAAATTATTTTTAGATATATTTATCTTTAACATATCTTTTTTATTTTATATTAAAATATTAGATTATATTTATATGATAATAATTTAAAATACTCACGTATTTACTTTTCCAAGTTTAATCATTATCAGTATTTTAAAAATTAATACTTGATTAATTATATTTATTGTTTTAAAAGTAAAATAAGATAATACACATGTAGGTAGTTTAAAGATACTTAATAATAAATGAACTTGTTTTTCTATGATTATTTTTACTTACAATCAACATTTATATTTTTAGTGTCACTGGTAATTGTTAGTTGAAAAAATAATGAAACTCATATGTGTATAATAGTCTCATACTTTTACTCATTATATATTTGATAGAAATATATACTGAAAAATGAATTTATTAAATACTTTTAACTAATGTTACAAAAATTGATATAATTTTATGGAAAAACCAGAGCGCCATCTTACTATTTTTCTATTTTAAATTAAAATTTATACTTTAAATTATTTTTACTTTAATTTGAAATGAAAGACTTTTTCTATTAAATATAAATTTTTTAAATTTATAAATAGTACTTCTAAATATATTATATAATATATATTTTTTTTTAAATTAATTACTATGTAGAATATATTTTTTCTTTTTGCTTTTATATTAAAAAATGATTTTTAATATATAAATATTATATATATTTTATTACCTTTTATTAGTATACATATAAATTTTTATTAGTTAACAATAAATTTATTTGTTATTATTAATAAATCAAATTGTCCATGAATTTATTAATACTATATAAATAATAAAATATTTTTAAACAAAAAAAATATTATACCATATTTATTATTATTATTTCTGGAAAAAAAATAATAATATATATAACTTAATAATATAATATAGTAATTGTTTTTTAATATCTTGATCTGTCAAGTTTATGTAAATATTCAAACATTTTTATTTATTCTTTATTTTATATACATTTGTAAAAATAATTTGACATACTAAATTATATGATTTTTGTTTCTTTTATAAATTTTCTAGTGATTTTTTTTTTAAAAATTATAGATTGTTTTTATTGATAATATTTGCAAAATATATTTTTATATAATATAATATATAAAGTGCAAATGTTAAAAAATGAATATTTTTTTTAAATTTTATTTTAAACAAGTAATTGTGTAGGCATTTAATATTATTTTCATGTCCTTCATATAATATATGTATATCATATGTATTTTTTTTTAATAACATTTCACTAGAATGTATATCACCTGATGCCTCAATATAATGATCACCTTTATAAGTATATGATGGTATTGTTAACTTTAAATATAAAAATAGTAATAGTTTATGCAAGAGTAGTTTTAGTAACCGCTCATATTGACTCCAAAATAATGATTAGATGATTGAATAGAAGAAGAAAATTATTGTTGAAGAAGAACCGCAACAGTCAAAGTTATCTCAACCTTCTTTAACTTATTTCAACTTGTCTTATCTCCCTTTTGCTTTTCTATTGTATTACCAGTTACTAAAAGATAATGATTGTGTGAGGACAATTTTTTCGTTCATCTCTCTTTAAACAATATTATCTTGACCGTTCCTTTAAATTAAGTTTCATTTCAATTTTTAGAAAATAACTATATATATAATAAAATATAAAAAAAAAAGTATTCCTGCACTTGTAAAATTAAATATTTAACTAATTTTATCATCTATTATTTATTTATAAAGTTATTTATTAAATAAGAAAAAATTATATTATCTTAGGTTTCAATTTACATTTATTAAATAAATAATATAATCTAAAAAAAATACATTTTTTTATCAATATTTAATAGTTATAAATTTATTTAGAAAATTAATTTCATATTTTTAATTTTTTATCTATCTTTTTTACTTTTTTTTATATAATTTAAATATCTGATAAAATATATTTAAATTGTATTAGATAATTAATTTATAATATTAAGTAATGATTAGTTATAATAAGTATAAATATTTATAATATCATTTAAACATACTTATATTATACTTTTATTCTTCTTAATTTAAAATATGTAAAATTTTATTTATATTTGTAGTATAATAATATTTTATAAATTCTATATAAAATATTTTACTTGAATACTATTAATAACCTACTACTTAAATCAACTATTCTTGATTATAAATATTTCATTCATAATAATACATTCAATATATACATATATATATATATATATATAATATATACCTTATATATTAAAAATATTTTACCGACTAATAAAATATTCTTATAAATAAATAAATATATTACCATTTAAAAATCTTTGTCATTATTTTATTGATAAAAAGTTATTATTGCAAAAATTTTTTTTTATTCATTATATATTAATTGTAGAAATATCTCATAAAGTACTTATATATACATCAGTTAATAATTACATTCCTTACTTATCATTTATTAACAACAAATCATTAACAAAGTGAGAAATATTTATCTAAAGACTGTCCTTGAAAGGCATCAAAATATGTAACTTAATTTGATCGTCAAATATTATTTCCTATAAACACATACTTCAATAACTTTTTCAAATTAAATACTGGAAATATTTTCCTGTAAATATATCACCTAAAAATTTTTACAAATAATATAACCGCATCCATCAATTATAAAATTTATTAAATAGTTTCTTATCCACTATATATATATATAATATTTTATTGGACAGGTTGAAGTATTTACTGGAGACGATTCATTTAAAATTTTTACGGGACTGGTAGTTAATATTAATTACAAGTTTTTAATAATTATTTAAGCATATCTTATTTTATATAAGTATAAGTTTTAATTGTTATAATTGTATACATTTTTAACTACATACATTATATATATATATATATATATTGTTTAAATGATAAATATTAATTTTATAAAAAAAAATTTTAATTTAACAAAAAAAAAATTAATTTTCTGTTATATTCTAATATTTTCTAATTTAAAAATTTTTTGTCACTTAATTTAATTGTATAATAGTTAATTTATCAAAAGATTCAATAAAATAAAAAAGAAAATTAGTGCATCTAAATCCTTTTTACGATTAATATTACAAAAACACTTGAATAATTTTCTTATTTATTATATATGTATTAATTAATTAAATTTTAGTCATATATTGCTATATAAGACTTGTTATAAATTAATAACTATCAAATATATAATTAATATACAAAAATTGTTCAATTGTTAAATAGTTTTTTTTTTCTTTAAATATATGCCCACATTATTCATTTATACATCTTACTATCATTCAATACAAGTTTTGGATAACCTTAATAAAATTTTAATCAACAAAATGATATAGTTTATTTGTAATACATAATAAATATTCTAATTATTATTATATTATTGCTTTAAGGAATGTTAAATCTTTTTAAATTTTTATTATAAAGATGAATATATATATATATATATATTAGTGTATATATGTTTAAATTATTATTTACCCTTTTTTTTTATTATTAACAAAAATGAAAAAAAAAACTTTTTTCTATTATCTTTTATAAATATTTAGAATTCTTTTTTTTTTTTTCTTAAAAATTTGTATAATGATTAATCTATAATAGTAAATTATACATTATATCATTATGAAACTGTCTATTTTTACTAATGATTATCATTAAACATTCTTTGTATTCTTTAATGAATAAAATTATATATTTAAAAAATAGATATGTTGTTATATTATCATAAAAATGAATAAAAAAGATAAATAAATTGATATTAAAAGGGTTATTCATCATTCTTAGGTTACAAAATTATATGTTACATTTTATCTAAAACTTATGAAAATGATAATTGTTAAGGTGACCCTTCTTTTAATAATTAACTAAACGTTTTTGCCGTCAAAGAGTTCCTATTTTACCACTCTATTTCTTTTTCTTTCAACCAGTAGAATGAAAAGATTTTGCGGTTAAAGGCATTTGTTAGAGTCTTATATATATATACATAAATATATATATATAAATCAATCTAAGATCACCGAAAAAGGTACTAATATATATAAATTTTATGTACATTTACTCTATCAAAGAAATGCAAACATCAATGCATGATTTTAGAAGAAAGTTTTCTTTTAAAAAGATAGAAAAAAAAAAATTTTATTACTAATTTTGTATATTGACCTTTTTAAAAATGCCACTTTTATTTTAATAATGTAGATTAAAAGAATTTTTTTTTTTTTATAATTAATAATAGATTTTGTTGATAAAAAAATTTTTTTTCTTCTTTATTACCGTAATTTTAGTTAATCAAAATTAACTTCCTAATTAAATCTATTTTTTTATTTTTATAAATATATATATACAACAACATTTTTGTAGTTTATCATTATTATAAAATAATTTTATATGTATAAATATTTAATATTTAAAAGGATATTATTTATAAAACATTTTACATACTTTAAATAAAACTTTATTTGTCTAAAAAGACATTAACAATCATTAAGAAAGTCTCATTTGCTTGAAATACTTGAAAACTTTAAATATTAATGCTTTATTAATTTCTATCTTTTTTCTCATTTTACTTTTTACATATATTAAAGTTAATTCAATCAACTTATATTAATATTTCATCAGGTAAATAAATAATAAAAACAATAATAACTGTCTAAATGAAAGTAGCTTATGTTTCAACAACTTTAAATCATTTTTAGTTCAAAAGTTCAATAACTTAGTAAACATTATTGAAAGTATATATGTATAATGATTCAATATTCTCTCATAAATTTGTCTCTTTCAACTTTTACCTTATAAGAAAAATTTTATATATAAATATTTTAATGATAATAATTATATCATATTATATTTTAACACATATAAATATTTATAAAATTTATTTTATTTTTTTAATATTATTATTTAATATGTATATATACATATACATTATCTTTTTTTTTTAATACATATATATATTATCAAATTATTTATATTTCTAATCATTATTGAAAAATGATTATAAAATTAATCATAAAAGAGTTTTATTTTACCCAAAATGGTTATAATAAAAAGATTTTTTTTGATATAAGAATAAAGTGATATTATTAATAATATTATTTATATTAGACATATCAATAGATTATTAATTATACCAAGGTACTGTCTTTTAATTATATATACTTTCTTTAATAGTTTAAATTTCCGACTATAATTCTATTTTATTTATTAACATAAAATGGTCATATTAAAATAATCTATTATCATAAACATGTTATTCAAATAAGAGTCAAACTTTATTTTAATTGTTTTCAAATCACAAACATTATATAGGTTTTAGTTGATATCATCATAATAGGTAATATATATAAATAGTATTGTAATATATTTCTTTATCCGTAATCTTTTATATATTTTGTTTAATGATTTGTACTAATAAATTATTTCAAAGTATCATTGATTATAACATAATATATTTCTACTTTTATTTTTTATTTGAAAATATGATATATTTATTTTTTATTTAGTTTTTTTTTAATAAATAATATTGAAATGTCATAAAAATATTTCTTTTGATTAAATTTTAATACACATATTTTTGTTGAAATAAGACAACATAAAAATTTCAATTTTTTTTTATTTTATACAATTAACATACCTTTAGAATGATAAATGTTTATAACTTGTCATTATTTATTTTTTTTTTTACTTTACTAAAATTAATTCTTATTTATATAAGAAAAAACAAAAATTTATCTTGTATTTTTATTAATGATGGTAAATATTTTTCTAATACTTTATGTATAATTCAAATGAAGGTACTTTTAATATTTGTTAACCTAAATTTTTTATTTTTGTATTAATAAAATAAATTAGATTTTAGAAAAGAAAATTAAAAAAAAAAAATTAAATATAGTATTGCTTTATCATCAGTACTGTTGACATTACTACTCATAATTATACTTTTATACATGCATATATTGTTAACATTTTTGTAATGACTAATTTTTAGTTAAAGTTTTTCATTTTTTCTTTTTCTAACACTAATATTAGATAGATGTTCATAAATTTTCTTATCAATAATAATATAAATAATATTAAAATAGAAATAACTTTATCAAATAATTTAAATATATTGAGTATGATTATATTTATAATATTTTGTAAATTGTTTGCTTAAACCACGATAAAAAGTTTAATCTATCAATAATTTGTTATCACTACTCTTTTTAACTTTTAAAGATGAGATTTATATTACTCATAATATTTAAAAATCTTATCTTTTAATTTTACAGTCAATAACTTTTATACCTTTTTATCTTTATATACTTAAATATACAAATATATTTAATAATCATCTTTAAATTATCTTATTTTTAAAAAATTTTAATATATATAATTATCAATATTAAAACATATATAAATATATATGAATTTAACTATATATGTATAATTTTATAGATATTTTAGATTTATTTTATTAAAAATTTTTATCTATGAATTATTCACGAGGGCCTTCTATGGGACAACATCCCATAAATTCGGTTCCTTCATCTCCAAAAGGATTTGGTTCACGATCAGGATCAGCAATTAGTTTACCAAATCGTGGAAATATTCCACCAAATATGTATGGACAATTACCACCAAATTCTGTTAGAAGGAGAGGACCATCAGTTGATCCTAATGATAATAATCCATCATATTCTGTTGAACATTTAGCTACATTTGCTGTTGGAAGACAATTTGGTTTACAATCACCAGGAGATGGTGTTAGAAAATTAAAACAAATGGAAAGAAATAGTGCTATATGGGCACAACCAATGATATTAAAATTAACACCACAAGTTGTTAGTGTTGAAGATGAGAATGGTGATTTAGTTGAACAATTTCCAATGGATTTAGTACGTGATCCAACATCACATCAATCAAATGATTCACAAGATTTATATAATAATATTCTTATATTTATTGTTAATGAAGATATTCGTAGTGGTCGTAAAGGAGCTAATCCAACTGAAATGCATATATTTCAATGTACTAGAGTATCAGCTCGTGAAGTGGCAAATGATATGATATTATATCTTCAAGGAAAATATGATAGAGTTAAAGGTGGTAGAAGAGATACCAATTTAAGTTATAATACTAATTATGCACCATTACCTAAAAATATGTATAATGGAGATTATCGTTTACCACCACAATCACAACAACAACAACAACAACCACCAATAAATCAAGATGATTTTTTTGAGGATGGTACTGAACTTTTTGAATGTGATGTTAATACATTAAATCATTGTTTTGATGATATTGAAAGATTTGTTGCTAGAATTCAATCTGCTGCATTAGCGCAACGTGAAATTGAATTACAACAACAAAGATTAAAAAGTCAAAGAAATTCTTCTAAATCACGATTTGCTTCAAATCCAATTGAAATACAAAATGGTATATTACAATTAAGAGCACAAGTACCACATCAACAAGAATTTTATGAAGTTCTACAAAAATTTAAACTTAGTTTTAATTTACTTGCAAAACTTAAAGGCCATATTCATGAACCAAATGCTCCAGAATTATTACATTTTCTATTTACACCATTAACAGTTATTTTAGATGCTTCAAAATGGGGATTAGGACGTAATATTGCTGAACAAGTAATAAGTCCATTAATATCAAGAGAAGCAAAAGAATTATTACATAATTGTTTAACAAGTAAAGAAATTGATGTTTGGATGAGTTTAGGAAATGCATGGAGGATACCACCAGAAGAATGGAATGGTCCATTACCAATACCATATAGACCAGTATTTATGGATGGATTTGCACCATATGGTATAGCACAAAGTGGTAATAATGATTATCATACTTCAAGACAATATAGTGGTATTCAAATGTCTGGTACAAATACACCAGTACCAATACATCGTGGAGTTTCTGCACCACCATTAAAAACATCAGGAAATTATAATTCATATTATGGACCACAACAACGTACAGCACCATATACTAATGGAATGGTACCACCAAGTCGTTCTGTTAGTCGTGAACATTCTGTTGATAATACTGTAAATTTTTTTTATTTTTATTTATACTTTATATATATATTTTTTTTAGCTTGAAATTGAAAGAATGAAATTAGAACAAGAAAAATTAAGATTTGAACAAGAAAAAATTCGTGAAAGAGAAAGAAGATTAAGAGAGGATGAGGAAAGATTACGTAAAGAAGAAGAAAAATTAAGAAGAGAAAGAATGAAACAAGAAGAGATGCATTTAAAAGAAATGTATGAAAATCACTCAGTAAATTCAGAAGGTGGTAATTATGGTACTAGAGCTACATATGTTTCACCATTACAACATACTAATGGATCTGTTGTATCTAAACGATCATCATCAGAATTTAAAGCACCATCAAATGGTGGTACACCAAGAAATTCAACAACAGCATCTATTTATCAACAAAGACCACAATCATATACAAATATTAATGAACAAAATCCAAGACAATTAGAGTATGGTGAAGAATTATTAGAAAGAGGTGCTAAAATTGTTCAAGTAACACATGATAGATTATCAGGTCATGAAAAAGAATTAACTGTATCAAGAGGTGAACTTTTAGAACTTCTTAATGATCAAAAAAATTGGTGGCAATGTAGAAATGCTAATAATAAAATTGGTTTTGTACCAAAAACTATTCTAGCAACTGTATCAATACCAGGTGGATTAGAGGAGTCACCATCTAATTTAAAGGTTTGAATTTTTTATATTAAATATTAATTAAAATATTTATATATTTTTTTTTAGGAACAAACATTAAAAGGTTCGTCATCAAATATATATAATGTCCAGTCAGGAAACCACCAACCTTCTATGCCAATACACAATAATGCACATCATAATGGAACAGGACCAGTTCCTGGATCATTAATACCTGATGATGTGCCTGAGTATATTAGGCAAAGGCAAGGGAAACGTGGAGAATTTAGATATTTCTAAATTGTTTATTTATATTGAAATAATGTCAAAAAAATCAAATATTTAATTAACCTATGTTGAATGAATTCAAAGAAAAATTTCCCTTGCATCAAGATTTTTTTTAAAAAAAAAAAATGATGAAATTTATTTTTTTTTAAATGATACCTTTGTTAAAAAAAAGTTACAATTTTACCAAATACCTTATATGTTATTTATATGTGCCTTCTGTCTATTATAAAAAAAAAATTATTTTGAATAATGGAAGAGAAAATTTTCATTTTAATGAAAGTGCTCTTTATTTCCTGAAAATTCATATAAAATTTTAAACTATTATTCCTTCTATACCTCTGTTACATCAATTTGAACCTTCAATGTATTGTAGTAAAAAGAAGAAGATAAATTCTTGAGTATTCTGGTTATACAAAAGAAATTATATATTTATACTTGCCATAAAACTAAAGAATATATCATTTAGTTAGATAATTTATAACTAAAATTATACAAAAAAAATATATTTTTTTTTATATATTCAAAGTATCAAATACTAATGAAATTTGAGTGAAAAAAAAAGAAAAATATTTTTTCTTAATTATATTCATAATAACATTAAAATATATGCTAGATATATATAAGCTATTTCAATTCGCAAAGAAAAAGCTTTTCTACTTTATATTTTTTTGCCTTAAAAAAAATTTTTTTTATACATATTTTATGATATGTATTTAATATCAATTATTGCATATAATAGTCTTTTTTTAAACTTTTGGCAATTTCATTAATATCCAAATATTTTAAATATTTTTTTTTTTGATCAAAATAATATTAATTTTGTAAGATAAAGTATATTATTGTCAATTAAAAAAAAAAGTAAAATATAAATTTTTTTTTTCCTTTTGCAAGCTTATTTGTACAACTTTTTTTATATCCTTTGTTTTTGTATTTATACTAAAGATTTTTATTATTATAAAATATTTTTAAATATATCCTCTGTCTTATTGTATTATTTTTTATGTTTCATTTTTAAACAAATGTATTTTATTTTAGAATATCATGAAACCATTGAAAATGAATATTTAACAAAAGCTATTAATAATGATAATCGTTCAAAATCAATGTCAAATATAGAAATTGATAGATTAGAAAAAAATTATAATAGTAAAAAAAATAGTAAAGAACAGAATGATTATGATGATAGTGAACTTTCAAGTACATTAGAACGTGCTTTCATGAAACAGTTACATGATACAATATGTAAACTTGATTATAAAAAATTAAATACTTATCAAGGCAGTGATTATAATGATAATATTTGTATAACAGTAAAGTCAACTGAAGAAGATCTTCAAAATTGGTTGATTGCTAAAGGTTTTAGTAGAAAAATTGTTAAAATGTTTGGAAAATGTAATGGTAGAAATGTATTTCTTCTAGAAAAAGATGTTTTTAAAAAATATTGTGGAAAAGAAGCTGATAGATTATATAGTCTTTTGTTAATTGAAAAAAATAGATCTGGATATAAGTCATATACATCTAGAGAATTAGAATTATTATTACAACATAGAAAATGTAAGACAGAAAAAGATAATGATGGTGATAATAGTGAACCATTACAACGTCCACCATCTGTCTTACAAATTACGGACTTTTCAGAAGATGATGAGACAGATTATGATGAAGTTGAACAGATAATACTTAATAATTCAAATACAAATGAGAAATGTTTTCATGTTCGACAAATAAGTTTAGATTCCATATCAAATAATAGTTATGAATACCAAAAGGCAGATAGAATTAACCATAAAAATAACAATACTACTTTTAAAGAAGTATATGAAAGATATAAAGTAGCAAATGATTTTTCTCAAAATGAAAACAATAAATCACATTTGATTGCTGCTTATTACTAAATTTTTTTTTAATTAAAAAAAATTTGACATTTTATATGCAAAAACAAATAAAAATGTCATTGATTAATTGTTTTAAATTACAATAAAATAAATTTCTATATATTAATTAACCTCACAATATATATTTTTTTTTAAATGGGAATAAAGATAATTATTAAATTACATTAATATTAATTTGGACTATTTTAAATAAAGTAATTAATTTTTTATGTTTCAGTATGTCCCAATTTTAATATATTTTTGTTGGATGAACTAAATTTAAATAATATTGATAGGAAATGTTTGAATACTAAAAGTATATTAAATATAATTAAAGAAATATTATAAAATTTTTTCATTATATTGTAATTAACATATATTCAATGAATTAACAAAACCCTTTGGCCTTTTTTTTATATTTATTTTGATCAATGGTAATTGTTATGTAATTGATATTAAAATGTTAAATTAATTATTTAAAAACAAGATTTATTATTAAATTACTTATTGTATTTATTTAATTCATTTAAATAAAAATATTAATTAAATATAACATTAATTTTATCTTTTTACTATTTTTTTTAAGATATTTTGTTTACGTTCTATTTATAACTTTATCATTATGATAATATCTATTTTTAACATACATTTATATAAATAAAAATCATTTTATATTAAAAAGGATTTACTTTATTGGTAAAAGTTAAATTAACTATTTAAAAAAGAATATAAAAATCAAATTTTTTTATTTTAACTAACAAATATTATATTATCTAAAAAAAAATAATTTTTTTTTAATAACATTTTTTCGGTTGAATGTAAATAACCATACATCCATTAAAAAATTATTAAAAAAAAAATAATTTTTGTTGATTATACAAATCTGTTTCCATATTTTTTTTTTAAATATTTCTATAAAAGATATTTAGTAATCTTATAATTTGAATACTCTTTAAAATCACCCAAAAATATATATTTACACACATTATTATCTATATTTCCATTATTTTTAAATAATAATCATCTAAGAAAATCTCTAATATATATAAATATATTTTTAAGTATATCTTAAATTCAGAAATTAGGATTTAAGTATAGTCATTATGTCATTGTTCCTTTAAATTTTATACTAATTTCAATATAGGTTACCGATTTTAAGAGAAAGTCAATGAAAATTGAAATTAAAATAGGAACTAGAAATAATTATTATAAATAAATTTAATAATAAAAGAAAAAAGAATATAAATTAAGTGTGTTGTTGAAAAGTTTAAGTTTATTCTAAAATCATTCTTTTATATATTTATTTTTTTTATTATAATTATTTATATATTAATTTATAAAAAATTTAAAATAGTTTTTTTTTAGATATATTATAATGTATATTTCAAATCATATTTTTTCTTTATTTTTAATTTTTTTAATATTATTGGCAATAATTGGACAATCAAAAGAACAAAATACAATATCATCATGTGTTGATTCAGATTTAAAATGTTCATTATGGGCTAGTCAAGGGGAATGTCAAAGTAATGCAATGTGGATGATGGCAAATTGTAGAAGATCATGTCAAAGTTGTCAAGGTGGTGATCGTGCATGGAAATTACGTCAATTTTTGGGACAAACATATACAAATTCATCATCAAATTCTACAAAAATTGTTAATGTTGAAAGTATTCGCCTTAATCATGTTGAGATGGATGAAATTAAACAGATGGTTAAAGTTTTTGGACGTATGGTTTTTAGTTGGAATGATTCTAAAGTTTCATGGGATAAAGACCAATGGGGAATATCATGGTTAAATTTTTACTGGGTACAAATATTTACACCACAACTTGTACAAATAAATGGTCCAGTTAACAATCCTGGAACAATTACATCAAAAGTTCTTGCCGCAAATTACACAGGACAAGTATATATGTGGACAGATTTCAATTTTGCTG
This sequence comes from Strongyloides ratti, assembly GCF_001040885.1. NCBI lineage: Eukaryota > Metazoa > Nematoda > Chromadorea > Rhabditida > Strongyloididae > Strongyloides > Strongyloides ratti. Next base: position 2,886,452 of record NC_037309.1, on the reverse strand, counting down.
TTCCATATAATTTTGTTTATACTGAATACCCAAATGACTATCAAAAAGTATGCTTTAAATTTGATGACAAAAGATATTTTTCTGTCAGATTTACAGTATCACCAGAATTAAGTAATAAAAAACATGCTGAGTTATCAGAAGTTCATATATCTGGATGGACAATTGAAAATTTATCAGTTACAGATTCAAAATATGTTATTTCTATTTTAGGTGACTGGAAAAGGGATCCATTTGATATTGAAACAAATAATTGTGAATTATGTATTGGTTTAAGAAGAAATGCTGTATATTATTATACTGAAATTATGTTACCAGCATTAGTTACAACATTATTATCAGTATCATCTGTTTTGTTTCAATTATCATATACACAAAATGGTATACTTGCATTTTCAATTTTATCGCAAATACTTTCGTTGGTACTTCTTAACACTAGAATGCCAACATATACTTCAACAACACCACAAATAGGTATTTTATCATATTAATAATTTAAGCTTATCATATAATTCTTTCTTTTTTTTAGTAATTTATGCTGGTTTTAATCTTTCCGCAACGTCAATTCTTTTTATTAGTAGTTTATTATTAAGAAAACTTTCTCTTTCAGCAAACCGTATACCACCACCTCATCAATTAATAATTATATGCAATTTAATTGATAGAATTATTTCAATAAATGGAAAAGAAGCCGAGTCATCATCTAATAGTGAATACTCAAGAATAGCACATTCGTTAAATATATTACTTTATGCCATCGCAACATTTGCATATATTATTGCAATAACAGCAGTTTTTATCATTTAGATTGAAAAAAAAACAACTTAATAATAAAAAATGTACCAAATTGAATGTGGTTACAAAGTTAATTTATTTTATTCTTCAAATTTAAAACCAATAAACTAATAGTCACTACAATTTTGTTATCATTTTAATAAATTAATATAAATATTTAAAACAATTTTATTTTTTTTTATTACATTTTAAATAATTTAACATTAAAATATATTTTATTTAATTTAACAAAAAAAAAAATAAAAAAAAATTTAAAATTAGTAACAAATACTTTTACATGAATGTAATGATTGATGAATAATACGGCAAATATCTCATCTTTCAATGTTAAACTTAATTTTCTTTTCATTGAAATTATTGCACAATTGATATTTGGACTCTAAGGAATTGTTGAAAAATCAAAATTTAAATATTAAACCATCAATTACAATGATTAATGTATATACTTTATTTCATTCAAAATATTTTTTAAATCAAATACATATATATATTATTTTAACAACATAGTATATTTTGAAAACATTTTTTCCTGTTTAAAGTATAATAATTTTGATATACTAAAAATAAAAATACTTTTAAAAAAGCTATGTTTATCATAAATTGTAGTTTTTTTATATATATATATTTTTTTTAAATTTCTTTATCTATATAAGAATTAAAATGATATCTTTATGAATAAACTATATGTTAAATGTTCATTTATCTCTTTTCTATTTTAAATAAAAGTTACTTATTAAACAATAACATTCTTTAAAAAGAAAAAAATAAATGTTTATATAGAAATTTCTATATCAGATTTGGTGTATTTAAATTTAGGAGAAAATATCTTATTATAAGAAGAAATATGACAATACTCAAATTTATAAACAAAAGTAGCCTGTCTTCCTTAGAGAAAACCTCATCTAAAATAAGTTATATATCGGAAAAAAAATTTTTTTTTTTTTTTAAATGTTTTATAAATCGGGTATCTTTATTTGAGAAGAAAAACGTTATAAAAATATACCACTTTAAACATTCCTTCAAAATATTTTGTTAAATAAAATTTTAAAAATTATTTATATTTTTTTTTACTAGATTATTAAATGAATATATTTTAACTTCAAACCACCAAAGATTGATCGGCTTTAATTTGACAAGCATTTTTGGTAAAAACTAAAAATATGTTATTTATGATAATTTACTATAACAAGAATTATAAATGTTTTTAAAGAATCATAATAACATAAATTTTTATTTTATATCTATTTTTTTTTTAATTTAAAAAATAAAATATAATATTTATTTATTTAAATTTATATAGTAATTTTATTATTCATATATATTTTATTTATTTATAAAAAAAAATTGTTATAATTAATTTTTAACCTACTGTAAATTTATTGGTTTTTTATTTATTTTTTTTTTTTTAAAATACTTCTTAAAATATTAAATGATTTTTTTTTATAAAGTATAAGATGACAAATTTGTTATAAAAGTTTATTATAATATATTATTTTAATATATAGATAAAGTAAATTTTTAAAAAGGAAATGTTTATATAGTTATAAAAAATTACATTATTATAATGTTAAATCTTTACAATAACTATAAAGAATTTAATAATTTTTTTTAGATTTTTTTATAATGGTTTTTATAAAACAACCAACAAATTTAACATTATCAATAAATAATGAATTAATTAAATCTACTACATTATCTACCTTAGAAAAAATAAATATTACAAATACAAATGAAGTTATACATTTTTGTAAAAGACAATTAAAGATGAGTCGAATGGCTTGTTGTAATTTTGTCAAATTATTAAATGATACTAATAAATTACCATTTTGTGATTTTTTTATATCTAAACAACAAACACACAAGGTAATTTATTTATTTTTTATTTTATTATTTATTATTTATTAGATAAATAATACTTATCATACACCTGTTTATTTAGAATATCCAAATGATGTTCATGAAGATCATGTAACTTTTATTTTTGGTATTGCATTATTAATATCAATAGCAGGACTTTGTACTTTAATTTTATCAAAATTAACAAGACCAAATATATTTGGTAGAGTTCCAATTACTTATATGGGAAATAATACATTACAATCAAATGATTGTAATTATTTTATGTGGTTTCCAAATTGTAATTACCGTGGTTCATCAATGTTATTTTTTTTACGTGGTGTTACGTGTGGAAATAGAAGATCAGATGCATCAACAAGGAGAACTAACTCTACATCTCTAAGTATTGTCTCTCAATCATCAATTAATTTTTTACCCTCCTATCAATCAATTGCCTTTTCATACACAGTATCAACACCATTGAGAACATCAACAATAATATCACCAATATCATTACCACCACCACCAGCATATGATGAAAATAATGATAGAAGTTCTATCAATATATCAACTAATAACAAAACATCTACCAATTCAAATACTATTCCTCTTTTACAAGATAGTGGATAGTAACAGAAAAAAAAATAAATAAATAGCGCAATAATATGTAATATTTTATTATAAATATCAAAAAATTATATTTAAAAAAGTAGTGTGTAAACAAATTATATATAATTTAAAATATATACAAAATATTTTTTTACAATTTGTTAAAATATAAAAAAAAAACTAAATGTAAAAGTTTAATTGATTGTTAAAATAATATAAACGGGTTTATAAAAGAAAATACATTTTTGATTTTTATTATAATCTGTTTTTTTTTTATTTGATCAATAACAAATTTTATTAAACTAAGTTAAATAAATTTTAAATAAATGTTTATATAATTAAAAAATTACATTTTTGTTTTAAATAACTAATAAGCTTTTTTAAATTTTTTTATCTTTTTTGCAAATTAAATAAAAAACAATAATTGCATGGAAAAAACATTTTACACAGATTATTTTTTTTTACAAGATATACACTAATAAAAAATGATGTTTTTTTTTTATCAAATAGTATACATATTTTTGTTTCATCTTATTGAATTAAATAATAAAGAAATACTTATAAAAAAAATAACATTGAAAAGAAATTTTATATTCAAAAACAGATGTCAAAACCTTTTATATATTTTCTTAATTTATCAATTATTGTTGTCAATTAAAAGATTTTGGAGTCTTTAAGAGTTTCATTAAATATAAAACAAAATTAGTACTCTATTTTTTTTTTTAAAAAGAGAAAATATTTAAAATTAATAGTTACTTTGATAAAATATTAATAAAATGGTACTTTTTATTTTATTTATTGAAGCATGATTTTTAGAATAAAAAGATTTTATTCCGTTTCTATTGAATAGTTTGTTACTTCTTTAATAACTTTTAATGTCTAAACTTAAGAGATAAAGTAATATTTGCATATTTTAAAATAAAATAAATGTAAGTTATTACTTAGAAAATGATAATAAATCTAAAAAAAAGTTCTATTCAATTGCTATTTAAAAATAATTATAAATACTTTATGATGTCATAATAACATATAACAAATTTTAATATATAATTTAGGTAAATTCATTTATAAAATTTGATAATATATTATAGCATTTTTATAATAAATTTTTTTTTATTTTTTACTGTAATATAAACTTTGTAAATTTGAATAATTTGAAAGCAATTTAACTAAATACAAAGTATTTAAAAAAATATTGAATAAGATTATATTTTTAAGCTTTATGATAAAAAAAAACATTTTATTAATATTTCTTTAAATGATATTTAGTATTAGCATATTACAGGTAAATCATTCTTTTATCGTCATTATAAAGATTTTATTTAATATTACTTTAAAATATACATAACAAAAATATGTTTTATCATTAAATGAAAAGTAAATTTTTATATTGTATATCTGTTAAATGTTCATAATTTTTTTGTGAGTATAAAAAAAATAATTGTAACATTATCAATTTTAAAATTTTTATATTCATTTTTAAAGTATTTTCATATCTAAAAATATTAAAAATCTTTACTATACAGTGTATTAAATCCATTTATAAATAAAACTATCAATATAAATTTTATTTAATGATATTTTTTATAAATGCTTGAACCTTTTTAAAAACCATTCATTTTTTTTTTTATTTTTTTTTTTAATTTAATTTTAATAACACATTAATACTAATGTTTAAAAGATTTTTTTTTAAAATAATTTTATATGTTTGTAAATATTATTTTATTTAAATGATATAAATAATATATTATAAAATTATAAATCTAAAAGTTGACTCAGTTTGTTTAAGAAAATTGTTTTACATAATATATAAACTATTTTATTTCTTATTAATAATTTTTAAAATTTTGATGATTTGTATTCTAAGACATTTGTTTGTTAATGAGAGGCGTGATTTAAACTTCTGTTAGATACAATTTTTATATGCTTCACTTACAATATTACATGTTTTAAGATTCATTAATATCTCTGAAACTTAAAATTTTTTTTTATAAAGTTTCTTTTAATAACTTATTTACATTTATCATATTTTTAATTTTGAATATAACTAATAAAATATTTTTATTAAATTTATCTTATATTTTAAAATCAAAGTACATTTTTTATTATTTCTTTTCCATCCTATTTTCATTCCATCAAAAGATAATAACATAATTTTCCAGGAGATTTATTTTTTTTATTATGAAAATATTACATTTTTATTTTAAAAATATTACACAAAAAAAATTTCTATTAACAAAAAAAAAAACTTTTTTATTGGTTACCTATAAAAATAATATTTAAAAATTTATAATTACTATTGTAAAATTATTTTAAAAAAAAATGTATATGTATATATATATATATTTAAATATATTTTTAGGTATTTAATAATATTTTAATCTTTTTTTTTTATTTTATTATATTGTATTATAAAAGGAAAAAACAAAAAAATAACAATGTCAACATTTCGAAATGAAACATATATTGAAATATTTCCTGCATACAAAGAACCTGAAACAACTGCCTTTATTATAGCTTTTGCTTATATGATATGTTTATTAATTGGTATTTGTGGTAATACATCCATGTTAACAATGATATGGTCAGCAAAAAATTTTTCTAATGATCAGTATAATACAAAATTATTAGGAAATAGAAGAAAACCTGGCATTAAGGTATAATTTATAATTAAAATTTTTAATTATTTTAATAATTTTTATAGTCAAGAGGTAGTGGTAATAGCATACAATTATATGTCATTGCTCTTTGTATTGTAGATACAATAACTTTACTTAGTTTACCTTTAGGTATGTCAAATATTATTTACAAAAATTTTTAGATAAACTTTAGCTATGTCTGACCTTCTTGTTGGTTTTTGGATGTTTGGTAAATATTCGTGCAAAATATATCGTGTCTCAAATTCTGTAGGAAAGATGGCTTCAACATTTTTAATAACAGCATTAAGTATAGACCGTTATATAGCAATTGGTAAACCACAAGGATTTAATAAAAGAACTAATAGTCAAAATATATGTATTGTTTTATCAATTATGGTTGCAGCAGCAGTTACATTATCACCTGTTATTGTATGTTAATATATAATTAATGTCTACTTAAAATATAAAATATATATATATTAAAAAAATAATTTAGATTTATGCAACATCTGAAAAAAAGATACGTTCTCAAAAATATACACCGGAACAAAATATTACATTAGCTGTCATAATATATCAATGTGTTGATGGAATGCCTTCGGAATTATTTTTATGGTTTACAGGTTTAATATTTATTATTGGATATGTTATTCCTATGATATTACTTATAGTAGTAAATGCCAAATTAGTTATGAAAATTAGGTTTGTTAAAAAATGAAAAAAAAAATAAAAATAAAACATATTTTAGAGCTCATCAAAGGGAAACATCAGTGAAATCTGTTATACCAATTAAAAAAATAACAACATACATAATTTCATTAGCAGTTTTATATTTTGGTTGTTGGACTCCATATTGGATATCTGTTTTATATGTAACATACATTGATTTATTTAAAAGTAAAGATGGAAATATTATTGGAAATGATGATGATATGAATCCTTATATGTTAATTTATTTTACTCATATATTACCATACATTAATACATCAGTAAATTGGTTTTTATATGGTAGATTAGCTAACTCAAAAGGAAATTCTTTACCTTACCAATCAAATGGCTTCGCAAATTATAATAATGAAAAAAGTGAAATTTGTGGTAATATAATTCATCATGAATCACACATAAAACAAAAAAATGGACAAAAAATGGTTATAACAAAAATGATTTAATTTATTAAATTACTCAAAAAAATATCATTTTTTTATATTCAGTAATTTTCTATTTATTATGAAAAAAAATTTTTTTTAACTCTTTTTATAATTATATTTTTATAAAAATTATATTACTATTAGTAATTTTGTAAATATAAAAATTTTGTTATTGTAAATTATTAATGTTAACTTATGATAGATTACTTTTTCTATATAATTAGTTAATACTTTTGTTGATAGATAATAAGATACATTTATATTGGTAAAAACTAAAATCTGGATATATAAGTATGATAATAAATATTAAAATATAAAGTTAAATCACTATAAATCAAATTTTTTTATTTTTTTAAAAAAACAAAGATAATTGTATTGATCTTATCTTAATACTTTAAAAATAAAAATAATAAAAGTAAAAAAATAGCAATATTACATTAAAGCAATTTGCTTAAGATTCTTAAAACGTTTGTTGTGGAAAAATATGTACTACAGGCGTTTTTTTCATTTCATGATAAACCACTTATTAACAACTATCAATTAAAGTTTATATATATTTTAAACTAAAAAATAATTATTTATTTTTTTACGTAATCGTATAATCGCTTGATATGCTAAATAATTTTATCTAAGAATATTAACACGTGACGTGTATACTAAGAAATAAACACGTTCTAATAAATATAATTACTATTTTATTATACTATTTTTGATAAAATTTACATTAAAAAATATATATTACCTTTTATTCTATCTATTTTAGAATTTCTATAATAAAGGAATAATTTGTTTCTTATTTTTTTTAAAAAAAAAAATAGGTTTTAATGATGCTAATTATTTGTTAATATTAAAAATTGGATATATTTTCAAAAAATGGTGCAATTATTTTATGTAAATTTTGCTGAAATATTTTATTTCAAAATGCCTCCAAATGCATCAGTGCATGACTTAAGAATTCAAATACTAGAAACAAAAAAGATTGATTATCAAAATCAGGTAAAAAATTTTTTTTTAAATTTTTTTATATTATAATTATATTTTTAAGCTTCTTCTTTTACCAACAGGTGAAAATCTTGATCCAAATAAAATGTTAAGTAGTTATACTTCAGAAACAGAAAGTATGGAATTACCTATATTTTTATTTAATCGTAAATATAATGAAGAAAATCCTGAGACAAGAGAAGAAGTTATGAAAAAATATGAAGAATTATATAATGATATTAATTGTGATATTGATAATATGTTAAAAAATTCCAAAGATTTTATATCTATAAATAGTTTCGCAAAATTATTACACGGTATTAAACAGTATGAGGAAAGGATGAATGAAATAATAAAACAAAATTATCAATATCACGAGTTATTGGATAATGGTTATAAGACATTTATAATAGCCATACTACATTCGCTTGATATATTAATAAAAAAATGTGAAAGAAATGAAGATAGAGCAATTGGGATGCCAAAAGTTATAGAGAAAGGATTTGATATGTTAAAAAAATTAAATGAAAAATTAGAATTATGTAAAAAAATAATGATACCAATAAATGTTTTAAAAACATCAAAAATAAGATCTGATCAATATTGTGAAGAACCAATATCACTTTATGATTGGATTGATACAAAAGATCCTCATACTAGTTTAGAAGAACTTGAAAATAGCACAAAATGTTATTTTGAACATGCAAAAACAGTTACTTTAAATGATGCAAAAACAGACCTTCTTAATGCAAAAGCTAAAATTAATAAACCGGAAATAAAATGTATAAAAGGATTAGAGGTAAGAATGAATGCTTTACAACTTCACATGAAAAAAGTAAATGATAATTTAAATGAATTAAAAAAAAAGATAAAATCATATGAAATTTCAATGGGACCAACAGTAACTGGTGTAAAATTAAGTCCAGATCGTCTTTCACTTATTAATGATATAACAGAATTAAAAAAAAATGTTGAAGATGTAACAAATATTGGTAATAAAATAATAGATTCAAAATATGAATTATTAAATACAATACTACAACGTCTTAAAGTTGTTATAGAACCTGTAAGTGAACAGGCTGCAGAAGGACATAATAAAATAGCAATGTTTGAAAGTACATATGAAAATGTTGTATTAAAAGGTGATCTTATAAAACAATTAAATGATGCACCATTAATGTATGCCACTATGACAACTGAAACATTAAGAAGAATATATTTTTCAAAAGAATTTAATGAATGGTTTAATACATTTAATAAAAAAGTTGAAACATTTGTTACAGAAGAGAATGATAAAAGAGAAAAATTTAGTCAAAATTCAAAAAAACATTTTTTAAAACAATTATTTACTGGATTTGATGATTACCTACCACATTTTTTATGTGAAATTGTTAAAATTGATGAAGGAATACCACAATTAAATATATCAAATTTAACAAATTTAAAAAAAGTACTTCCAGAGATGGAATCTATTATTAAATTTGAAACACCAAATGTTTATAAAAAATTGTCAATTGAAATTAAAACAGAAACACCAAATATTGTATTAAGTAGCAGTATTATAAGACCAACGGGACAATTAACAGATGATACATTATCTTCAACAAGTTTACCAAAACATTTAACATTTACACATTTTATGAGTGGCGATGATAATTTAGAAGGTTTTCAAAGATCTAATTTTTTATCAACAACATTTCAAGGTATATCAGAGGAAAGACAATATGATGATGATTGTGATAAAAGAAAATTAAAAAAAACAAATAGTATATGTATACCAAATTCATTAAATAATATAAATCAATTTAGATTTAGTGGTGATGATCATTTTTCAAGTTTTGATGATTTACCAGGATATGGTGAATTAAGTTTAAATGATTTAACAGAACAAAATATTATGGAAACAACATTGCAAAAAGAGTATTCACCTGTTGAAATGACAAATACAATTATTTATCCAAATCATATACCATTAAAAAATTCTATAGAATGCCAAACAAATATTAATTTATTAGATATTGCATTAATTAATAAAAAATTGGATGAATGTAATAATATTATTAGTAATGAAATGAATAATTTTATTGAATTTATTAAAGATTATAAAAAAATTATTTTCTATAGCAATGAATGCCAGAATGCATATAGATATGTTATTGGTACATTAATTAAAACTTTTATTAAACAAGATAATGAATTAAACAAAAAAATTACAGAAATGGAAAATAAATATAATAATGTGTCAACTATGTATGATAATTTAAAAGAGGATACAACTAATGTTATATCATTAAAAGATAAAGAAATAGAAAAATTAAAAGAAGATTTAGCTAGAGCTAATGTTAAAATTCATTTAATGGAATGTGATGTCACTGAAAAGGATGAAAAATTAAAAGTAATGATGCAAAAAATTGAAGAAATGGGAAAAAAAGTTATAAATAATAAAAATGATAATGAATATTGTAAAGATAAAAATAATATTATTGTAGAAGAAAATGATAATACATCAAAAAATTTGCTTTCATTAAGTAAAAAAGAAAATGGAAATTATACAGAAACAGATATTACATCACCTATCTTGATAAATGACAACAAAAATTTAAAAAAATCTACTAATTCTGTTAGTGTACAAACAAGACTTCATGGAGGAGATATTAAAGCAATGATATCTTTACAAGATATTCATGAGGGATGTACTGTATTAATAATGTGGAATCCAACATATGATGCTTATCTTTTATCATGGTAATTTTAATTAATTATTTTTAAATATATATATATAATTTTTTTAGCTCTACTAATATTCTTTATTTTGTAAAAGAAACAAGTGTTGAAAGATTAGGATTAAGTAATCAAGAAACAAAACAACGCCGGCACTCATTAATTGCAACTGTTTCAAGTGTTGAGAAATGTCAAATTAGACGTGAAAATAATAGATATAGACTTCCAGTTGGAACGCAATTTTATCGTGTTGATGTTGAAGTATTAAGATGGGATACAATTAAAAAATCTGATAAACCATAACTTTAAATCTAATTTTAAATTATCTTTTTTAATTACCTTCAAAATTTTTGTTAAATAAAATTTTTTTTTTATTAAATTAAATATATTTATATATATTATTTAGATTGCCTTGATTAAACAATCATACCGTTCCCTTTAATTTATTAAAGAACATAATAAATATTATATATAATATATATTGTAATTGAAAATATCTTTTGATGACAATTTTTCTATCTGTGTGGTATTTTTTTTTTCTTCTTAAATTTAATATAATTTTATGAAATTGAATTTTTCAAGTAAAGAAACAATTTTAGTGTTTTAAAAATTACCATAACATCTTATTAAATTAAAATTTCAGAATCAACACAAAAAGAACTTCTTCTATTTTCAATTATCTCTGTACGGTATATCTTTACTATCAGTTAAGTGATAATAAAGTGGAAGATAATATAGAATTAGTTTTGTTCTGTCTATTGGAAGAAAATTCATCACACAAAATTTCCTTTTATTATCCCTATCATCTCAATAAAATTACTTTTACAACTTAAAATGGAACTTATATAATTTAAAAATATTCAAAGTATAATATATATATATTATCAATATTGTTGTTTCATTATAAGTTATATAAAAAGAAAAATATTTTACTTAAATATATTGTATAATAAATAAAAATAAATGAAATTTTGCTCACTAAAATATTTATTGTAGCATTTTTAGAAAATAGAATTGATGTGAGAAATTTTTAAATATAATTATGTTATGGAAAATTATATTTATTTGTATAAAAGATTAAGATAAATTAAAGATCGAATAGATTGTATAAATTATATATTAACTAAAATTTTATAATTAAAAATATATTATAATTAAAAAATATATTTATTATATATATAATATTTTATTTAACATAAATAAGTTATAATATTTTAATAAATCTTTATTTGAAGTTTAAATTATTTAATTCATTTAATCAAACAGATGATTTATAAATGATTATAATTTGAGAATCTCTTTTAAATGTTTCCTTTTACAAAAGAATAAATTAGTATTAATGTAAAAGAATCTTTTCACAGCATGTCTAATACTTTCAAAGTTGAAGGATGAGGTCAAAAGAAATTTATAAAGAAACTTTATTATATTAAATGATTATCTTTTTTTATACCACTTTTTTTAATGTTCGTTTTATATATCAACATGATCAGATATTTATATTTTACTGGTATAATTTAATTTATAAAATTAACTTCCGTTCTATGGATTTAAATCTTGATAAAATTAAAAATGGAAATGAATTGTTGTGCAAGATGATTATAGTATAAACTTATGAAAAATTTTTTTTTTATTTTATGAAGAAATCTTTTAAATTAAATATAATAATAATATAAAAAATATTATAAAAATAAAATTTTATACTGATTTTTTTTTCTGTATATTCATCATTCTTGTAATATATGATAAAATTTTATTTGTCAGAGATATTACTATTATAGCGGAACGTCACTTATTTGTATTCTTTTTACTATAATCTTTTATATATATTTTGAAATACCACTTTTTTTTTGTTACTAATAACTTTATAAATAACAATTTACCTTCTTATATGACAATAAATCTTTCTACTTTTTTTTTTATTAACAATGTTCAATTTTACAATTCTATGATCCTTTTATTGATATATTCTTTATCATATTATTAAAATTTTTGAATAGATAGATAAAAAAATTTATATTTTATAATGAAAAAAAAAATATTATAAAAAACGTTTATGCCATTTCTTTTGTCATCTTTTGAATTAACATAATAAAAATAGTAATCTTTAAATAATAATTTTTTTATATTCAAATATTTAAAAAAAAAAATTTTTTTTCTTACTAGATGATATTAAACATTTTTTTTATTAATTAAATTGCATCATTAAAACTATATATTAAATACCAAATCAGGTAAAATTTAATAATAACTATAAACATTGTATTTAAATCATTAAATCATTTTAAAATTATTTATTTTCTTTTAAAAGTATTACACAGGTAATATAATAAATTAACACATCTAAAAGTACTTTTTAATTAAAAATTTTTCTTTTGAAAAAAAAAATATTTTGACAATTATTTCTTTTTTCTTTTGGTTAAGTATGACTTTGTCAAACAATGAAATTATAAAGAGTCAAAATTAGTAGTATTCCATTGTCGGGATTTAAGGTAATATATTATCCTCACACTATGATACCACAATTATTTATTTAACAAAAAAAAATTTCTTTATTTTTTTTAATTTTTATAAATGAGAACGGAAATGTCATTAATAGAATCCATCATTTTTTTTTTTCATTTTGGTTAATTTCTTTTATGAAATTTTTGAAGGTAAACTTTTATGAAAAAAAAACCAAAATTAATCTTTTATAACAATTGAAGGTAAAATTAATTAAATTCAATAACTTTTTGTAATGTATTTATTAATTATTATTCATTTAAAAAGAACAATCTTTAAAGTTTCTCTCTTTATGTTTATTATTCAAATGATATTGTTACAACATTAAACAACAAAAGATACGCCTTCTTATTTTAGCTATTAATTTAACACTTTTTATATAACATTTCCATGATTATTCTTATACTTTTTATAATATTATTTTCCTTTTTTCAATCTTCTTTAATCTAATTACTTCTAACATTTATTAAAATTTAGAAAATTAATTTTTTTTTTTCATAACTAAAAATGTTCAATTTAATTTAAAAGTTTGTTTACATTATAAAGTTTTTTATTATTATTTTTTCATTTATAATTATTAAAGAAATAGAACAACATTTTTCTTGATTATTTAGTTAATATAATGTTATAATTTAAATTTTATACCTCCTTCATTTAAAGAACTTCTTTTGATAATTTATATGTATATAATTTTCAAAGATATCTTAATATAAAACTAAATATTTTAACTCCGCCTAAAAATCTTCTTAACCAAAAAGCTTTCAACAGCATTTTATCACTTTTTCAATTGCATTCTCGTCAACTACTACTATATATTTGATAATAAACAATTGTAAACGTACGTGATAGGTGAAATATCAAAAAATAGGCATAATTTTTATTAATTAAAATATATTTTATAATTAATATAACAATTAATTTTTATTATTACATATTAAATTATATTTTTTTTATAACTTTTGCAAATATATTATTTAAATATTTTTAATATATATTATATATATTTATATATATATTTTTTTTTCAAATATAAATTAAAGATAGTAATATTTAAATTCTTTTTTGTAAAAATTTAAAAATTTTATTGTTAACCATATATTTTATATTTTCTTAACATAAATTTTTATTTGTATATACCTTTTTAAGAAAACATTTATAATACATTATTAACATTTTGGGACCCGTGAATAATTATATACATATATGTATATTTGTGTTAAAATCATATATATAATTGAAATAGTGATTGGTAGAAAAAGTGGTCCATGTAATAACAATAAAATAACGATAACGTTTACTATATATATACAATAAATACAAATTTTTTTTTATATTCATTTTTATCATATTACTTATATATTTTATATAAATAAAATAAATTTTTTTTTTTAAGATAATGGTTAATTATCTGTTCAATAATAGTTATATAAATAAGTTTAAAATGTTTCTTATTATATTTCAATTTATTATTTTAACAAAATTGAATAATTGTGCATATTTTTCACAATTTTCAATGAAACAACCAGATCATGATCCATGTTATGATTCATCTGGACGTCCAATAAGATGTGTTCCTGATTTTATTAATGCTGCATTTGGAAAACCAGTTATTGCTTCTAGTACCTGTGGTGTTAACGGTCCTTCAAAGTATGTTTAAATTTTTGTACCATATATATAAAAATATATAAATATTAATTTTATTGAATATTAAATTACCTCATTTTACTGTTAAAATACTTTAATATATGATATATTTTATTTTATTATCAAACTATTTATAACATATATATACCAGTTTTTATTTTATGAGATACATTTTCATTTTTAAATATTACCTCTATCAACTGTTATTTACTGTCATAAAAGTCAATCTTAAAATATATTTCTTATCTTTCTTAGTATCATATTATTTAAAGTATATCCTTAGTAAAATTAAAAAGAAAAAAAAAAAGAAAATTATTATAAAATAAATTATTAAGTTTAATAGGATATATCAAGTTGAAAGAATTATTTATGACAATGGCAAAATGTATCAAGATATGTTAGGTATAAAATTTATATCCAGGTTGTTATTAATAGTATCAATTGATATAAATATATATATATATATACTTTCTTATATCTTTTACTTTTTATAAGTACCATTTTTAAAAATCTTAAGATGGCGGTAGGTGACAATATGATATATTAAAACAAAAGAGTAGCTTTACATCAAAATATTAATTGAATCTAATCCAAATTCTATTATAAATAGGATAAAAAGAAATTTAAGAAGAACCGTCATTTGACATGTATTCTATCATTAAATAATAATAATATGTACTTGAAATTTTTATTAATATTCAAAATGAGATAATGAAACCTCATTCATCAGTTATGATCTTTTTACATTGCCATATTAATCTTTACGTAAGTGTTCTTACCTTTGTTTAACTCTTATTCAACCATAAGATTAAATTAATAATATAGGCTTTACAAATAGTATACTTCTGATTGATTATTAATTAATTTAGATATTTAGCACATTTTCATTGAATAATCCTGATTTGTTAAATCTTACAATTCTTTTAATTAACCGCTAATATAATATGTAAAAAGAAGGAATTTGACACATGTTATTCTATCCATTTATGGCTATTGTTTACATCTATTTTATAATAGATTTATATATCAAGCTGTTATTGCTATTAACAAAAATAATATCAATATGCTTGAGGGTGATTAAAAGATGTTGATGAGGATTAATAATGACCTTAAAATGTATTAAAAATTAAGAAAATTAATATATTATGATAAAATTTCAGATTTTGTGCCATTCGTGAAAATGTCAATGGCTTAATTCGTGAAGTATGTGATATTTGTGATAATACAATTAAAAGTAAAGCACATCCAGCATCATTGTTAACTGATTTAAATAATGCAAGAAATTTGACTTGTTGGATATCAGAACCATCAATTAATAAAAATGAAAATGTAACATTAACTGTATCATTAGGAAAAAAATTTGAATTAACATATATAAGTATGCAATTTTGTAATAAAATACCTGATTCAATGGCAATATATAAAAGTGTTGATAATGGAAAAAATTGGATACCTTTTCAATTTTATTCATCACAATGTATGGAAATGTATCAACGTGATGTTAAAGATACAATTAGCCCAAAAAATGAACAGGTTATTTAAATAAGATATTTAATTTATAATAATAAATATAAAATTTTTTTTTAGGAAGCAATTTGTACAAATTCTCATACAATGTCACCAACAGCAAGTCGTGTAGCATTTGCAACACTAGAAGGTAGACCATCTGCTTTTCGTTTTGAACAATCACCAATTCTTCAAGATTGGGTAACAGCTACTGATATAAGAATTATTTTTAATAAACCATCAACATTTAATGAACAATTATATGCTATTACTGATTCAAATAATATTACTGATGATATATCTAATGATATGATAGCAAAAAGTTATTATTCAATGGCTGAGTTAGCTGTTGGAGGGAGATGTAAATGTAATGGACATGCATCACGATGTATTTATGACAAAAAAGGACAATACACCTGTGATTGTAAACATAACACTGCTGGAAATGACTGTGAAAGATGTAAACCCTTCCATTATGATCGTCCATGGGCTAGAGCAACATCTGAAAGTGCCAATGCATGTGTCGGTAAGTTAAAATATTATAATTATATCTTTATATAATATTATTAAATTATTTTATTTTAAAGTACTAATTTGTTATTCTTAATAAAAGAAAATAGGGGTATAAAAAAAAAATTTAATGTATACAGTATGATTATTTTTATAAAAAAGAAATTCTTCATCTATGAATGATTCACTTTTTCCTTAGATATAATAAATTTAAGATATAACATTAGTATATAAATAGAAAATAAATAAACCATGTATAATATATCAAATATTTCTTTCAATACTCCCATAAGAATTAATTTTTAAATTAACATTCATAAAGAGTAATTTTTCATCTGTTTTTACAAATATCCTTATTTTATTATACCGCTATAGTTAGTGAGCTGTCAATTTGTGAATTGAATATTTATAAAATATATTTTAACAAAAGGTTTTTAGATTGAAAGTAATACTTTATTTGATTAAAGATAACTTCTCAACGGTATTCTTTTATGGTATAAAATTTAAATTGAACATTAAAAAAAAAAGGCTTTGTTCATTTGATAAAAGTAGGGTACATAAATATATATAAAAATTTTTTTTTGGGTATTAATTATTTTATCTGAAATATCCTGCTGTTATTATAATCATTTACAATGATTGATATATAAAATTTTTTTTTAAAATAACATTTTAATGTAAATTAAAGAATAGGAAAAAAAAAATTATATCTCTATTATTAATTTTTGAGTTATAAATTACAATATATTTTTTATTTCTGATAATTTATTTTTAATATTTATATTTTAGCTTGTAATTGTAATTTACATGCCAGAAAATGTCGTTTTAATGCTGAGTTATATCGTTTAAGTGGAAATAAAAGTGGTGGAATTTGTATAAATTGTCGTCATAATACTGCTGGAAGAAATTGTCATTATTGTAAACCAGGTTATTATAGAGATAACACAAAAGCTATTACACATAGAAGAGCATGTAAAGGTAAGTTATATTAATGTTTTAAAGTAAAAAAAAAAAAAGAGTTTATAAGTATATTATTTTCTTATTATTATATGAATAAGAAAGGAAATACTTTAACATATATATATAAAAATACTACATTGTCATTAGATATTTAATAATTAATACTATTAAATAGTTTTGTTTATTTAATATTCTTAAACTAAAAACAATTATTATTGTTTTATATAAATGACTTATAATTGAAGAAAAACATACATTAGAATTCATGGTAATTCTTTTTGTTTTTCTATCTTTTGTACCAGCTTTTATTTATCTTTCTCATCAAGAGATATCTTGATTAATATGAATTTAATTTAAAACAATAAGTTGTTAAATAAACATTTATATCTTTTAATGGTATAATATTTACATGAAGAAATTAAATGATTTAAAGACTATCATAATTAT
Source organism: Strongyloides ratti (assembly GCF_001040885.1). Taxonomy (NCBI): domain Eukaryota; kingdom Metazoa; phylum Nematoda; class Chromadorea; order Rhabditida; family Strongyloididae; genus Strongyloides; species Strongyloides ratti. The sequence goes on along the minus strand of NC_037309.1, from coordinate 2,868,160 downwards.
AATAAATATACCTATATGAGTAATATATAAAATAATAAATTTGAGGGATCATATCATTTTATATAAATAAACATATTATTAAAAATAATAATTTTTTTTACATATAATTAAAATAAGATATACTGTATATTTTTATAAGTAGAACATTAATTGTTAACTTATATATTTTAATCAATTGAAAAATACATTATTTTTCATTATTATATGTTATAATAAACAATATTAACAAAAGAATAAATTAATGTGATTGTTTTGTAAGGTTAGATGTACCTTTTATCATTTTATTTCAATTTCAAAAAGATTTATCTTTTCTTATTTGATATATACTATCTAAGATTACATTGTATTATTTTTCAAATAAAAGTTAATATTAACTTTTTAAATTTTATTCAAATGTTGATATTTAATCGCTCTTAATTTATAAAGATTCTATTTTTTTTTTTATATTTTTATTGAAAAGAGATTAGTAAAAATTTTGATAGTAAGGGATTTTGAAAAAATAAAAATTTTTACTTAAAATTTGATCATTTTATAGTTGTAATATTAAAAATATTTATATATAAATTAAATTCAATCATCTAATTTATCTCAATTTGTCGTTAAGATACAAGAATTTAATGTTAAAAACATTACTTTATTTTATTATTAACATTTAACTTCTCACTTATTAATAGGTAAATTAATAGTAAACTTTACTATAAAATATTCTTTAACTTTACATAGAAAGAAACAATAAATCATTTCAATAATAGTATCACACATTTCTTTTTAATTTATTTTCTCTTTAATTATTATGGAACGTTATTATTACCACAATATTTTAAAGAATAGCATATGTTTATATACTTTGTAACAAAATCTTCAACCTTTTTCTTTAAAATTTTCTATCATCATAAAATAAAAAAGTATACTAATTAATCTTCTTTCAAAATTATGTGCCAATAATAATATACTAATTATTTGACACACTAACAAATAGTTTAATATACTATAATTAAAAAGTAATATATTATATGAAGTATCAAATTAACCATTGTAAAATTGGTATTTTTCATTATATTGAAAAGTGATCCATCTTGTATAACATTAAAAATTATTTCAACTAATGTTATATGATAAATATGTTACTTACTAATTAATTGATCAATACACTATGCATTGTAATTTTAATAAAATACCACAGGAATAATTGATAATAGGGAATGATAAGGATAAATAAAAATATTTAAAAATATTCATATAAATATATATATATATATACAATAAATTTTTATTTTAAGCATGTGGATGTCATCTTGTTGGATCATTATCAAAAAGTTGTAATCAAACATCTGGACAATGTATTTGTAAACCTGGAGTTACTGGACAAACATGTAATAGATGTGCTAAAGGATACCAACAAAGTCGTAATCCACAAATGCCATGTATAAGTAAGATTAATTTACCTATATAATAAATAAAAAAAAAAATTAATTTTTTTCTTCTAGAAATTGCTTCTTCTACTCAAAATAGTATTCCAAAAAGTAATATAAATTGTGAGAAGTGTAAAATTTCTCCAAAACGTGTCAATTTTAGAAAATTTTGTAAACGTCAACATGGTATGTTTATAAAATAATAAAATATATTTAATAATATTACTTTTTTTTAAGTATTCCAATTTTATATTATATCAAGAGAAATTATGACAGATTATGTAAAATATGAAATATCAATTGAAAAAGTATATAAAAAGAATGATTATAAAATTAAGAAAGGACCAAATTATTTGTGGCTTCCAGAGAAGATGGCTATATGTAAATGTCCTAAACTTCGAATTGGTCAAAGATACATGATTTTGGGAACAAATAATGATCAAGATAATAAACAATCGGAATTATATATTAATAGTCATTCTATTGTAGTAGATTGGACTGAAACTCTTGTTGAAAGAATGGCACGTTTTGTTAAAAGAGAAAAAAATGGAGAGTGCGACGAGGATGATGATGAATAATAACAATAGCAAAAAAAAAAAATAGTATTTAAATTGTTAACAAAAACATATTTTTTAACATTATTTTTGCTAAAATTTACGATCTCTTAAGGTACACAATTAATTTCTACTTAAAATAGTACCATTTTTGAAATCGATATAATACAAATTGCTCCCAATTTAGTTAATACTTTTTTTCTAAAAAAAAAAAATCTTTTTTTTATTCCCAAAATCAAATGTTTTAATGGAATATTTTATTGATATCAAAAATTAGAAATATTGTAATATAGGAACAATAATATTACTAATTTTTATAAACATTTTTTTTATGTAAAGCACTCTAAAAATTTCATAATACTAAAAAAAAAAATCTTTCCTTTCTGTGCAACAGTATTTTTTTTAAAATTTATAAGTAACTTTAAAATAACAATTATTTAATGATTTTTTTCGTGCATATCTTATTAATGACATTTTTTATTCATCAATTTATTTTTAATATTAAAATTAATTGATATTTTTCTCGCAGTATAATTGAATTGTCAAAATATCATGTTGTTGCACACACCTTTCAATTTTTTTTTAGTTTTTATACTTTTGTTAATAAAAACATTAAAAAATTTATTTGTTATTAAATTGTAAAAAAAAAACACATATATATATCCTAAATGTCTTTATTTTTAAGATTACATTTACGACATTTAACTTTAAAAATATCTTTTAAATGGTATAACAATAATTGAAAAAAAAAAAAAAATTTTTAAAAACTTATATAATATAAATATAAGTGTTAATGACAAATAAAGATAAATGTTCAAAGAAAAAATTACAATAGAAATCAAAAAAGTTGTATAATTTTGAGAAAACCAAAATTATATAACTTACAACTTTCTCGGAATATTAAGTTATTTTGTATTTTGTTGACTTGATAATAGGAGATAGGAAATTATATATATATATATGTATAAAAAAAATATATGATATGATTAAACTTGTGCTTCTCTTCTTACTGAAAATTGTCCAGATCTATTTCCATCATCACTATAATTTGATACATCACGAGTTTCATGTTGTGTTGTATTTACTACACTATTTAATAATGTTGGAACACCATTTTTAATAGGTGCAGGTTTATTAGACCAATCAGATTCTTGATTAAAAGTATTTTGTTGTTGTCCTGAAAATTTTTTTCTTTCACCAAATAATGTATTATCAGAACTATTTACTTTTACATAACCTGAACTTGTATATTTTTTATTATCACTCTCTTTAGCATAACGATTTTTCATTCTAAAAAAAAAAATTGTTTTTGATTATAAAAATATTAAAAATAAATTTTTAAAACGTACATACAAAAAAGAATTATCAAGAATAAAATAAAAATTAATGATAATCCTAAAAGGCAACCTAAAACAATTGTAGCTATACGGAAACCACTTGGAACAAGACCTAATTCAGCATCAGATATAACAACAGTACCACTACATGTTCCATTAACAATTCCATTTGGACATATAGTACAATTAGGTGTTAATGATGCAAAAGTACTTCCAGGAGCACAGGTGTATGCATAACCAGTAATATTTGAGTAACATAATATTTGATTTGTATTTGGGTTTGGTGTATTTTCACAAACAATATCACAATTAGGACCAACTCTATTATCTAAACATTGTGTATAATATTCAAGAGTTAATGTTGATCCAACAAGTTGTCCTGTTAATGTTGGAATTTGTCTATTAGGTGAACCACCAACAGGAGATGCTGATATATTTCTTGTTGATAAAACAAATGTATCAACGTGATATAAATATTGAAAACGTTCTAATGCTCCTGTTTCTGAATTAATAACAACACCAAATTGATGTACAAATATATCAATACTTGTTGGTTTTGATCCCATATTAACTTTTGTTTCTATACCTTGTGAAGTAAGATCTAAATATCCTGTTGAAGGGAAAAATTCACTACTCAAATATTTAACTTCACCTCTTAAAAAAATTATATATATATATTTATATATTAATACTAATACTTACTCAATATTTGACATTACAATAGTAAAACCAAAATTACATGGAATTCTATTTGGTTCAAGATATGGACATAATTTACCTGTTGGACATGAACATGTTGTAGCATTAGGCATAGTTAAAGATGGATTATTATATGAATTTAATTTAACATAAACTTCAGCACCAACTTCAACAATACCTGGTCCTGTACCAGTTACAGCATTATTTCTACTAGGATTAGCAGAAATTAATCCTTGTTGCTTACCATTATTTTGTACATAAGATGATCTCATATTATTAATATTTTTTTGATATCCTTGTTGATTATACATCCCATTAACTTGATTATTTTGTTGATATCTATATAAAAATATTTACTTTATTTAAGTACATACATATATATTATTATTACCTTTGATTATACATATTATTATTATATTGAGCATAAATAAATGGTGAAAATGGTATTGTAGAAAATAGTACAATACCTAACGTTATCAACAATATATGAGTCATTTTTTTTCTAAAAGAAAAAAAAAATTATTTTTTATTTTATAATATAACTTATATAATGATAAAAAAAATTATTATTATATAATCGTACTATTCTATATATATATTATCATTTAATTGATTTATTTTAGTATATTATATTTATATATTGTAGTCCTATATATATATAATAATATAATTGAAAAATAAAAATTATTGATGATAAAATATAGAAGTTAAAAATAAATAATAAAAAAAAATCTATAATAGTACTTTAGATGAAATAATAATATATGAGTAATGATTTAGAAATACTTGATAAAAATAATCATATACAAGAATATAATAATAATTATTATTAAAATGTAAACAAAATATGAATAATAAACAATAAAAATAATTTTAATATTACATTATCTTGAACTTTGAAAGGTGTTTCTTATATATATAATCATTAAATAAATAAATATTCAAGCTAATCAGTGTGATGAGTATACATTTAATCTTACTATAAACAAACTATTTATAACTTTTAATCAAGAAATAAAAGTGATGGCATTAAAGAAAGTTGTATGTCAAAATTTGGACATAAATTAAAAGTATCATACTAAATTAAATGTATCCCTATTAGTAAGCAAATAAAAGATGTAAAAGAAATCATTTTAGAAAGATTTTCATATTTTATCAAATGATGAGACATATATATTTAATGATTAACAAAACAAAGTATACCTACAATAAAATATGATTCATATTTTTATTGATATTATATTATAGAAATTAATTTATATAGTATAAATATTTATAAAAAAAAAAGTGCCAAATAAAAAGGTATATAAATATATATATATATATATTGCCATTAAAATATTTTTTAAAAAGTTACATAAAAGTAATATTTGTTATAATACATTTAAAAGGTTAAGTTTTGAATATATTTAACAATACTTTTTAATTAAATAATAAAATTACCTGGTATGGTAATAAAGAAGATATTATAAATATGACAAAAGGTGTGCGAAATAAACAACAAAAAAAATACTTTGGTAACACTTTATGTTGTTTACATAATTTGCATAGTTAGATCAGGAATTTTTAATGAATTTAAGTGAGGTAAAAATAACGAATAATATAAGTGAGTACACAATAGAATTCTTTACAAATATATTATTTTACAATTTTATTATATAAATATGATAAATGATAAATAGTCAAAAATTATAAAAACAAAAGAATTATATATAAGATTAATAAAATCTTTGAATTTACCTATATTTTTTTGTTTAAATATTATTAAATTTTTATGTCATTACTTAAAAATATAATCTTTATAAAAAAAAAATTTACAATTTTTTATATAAACAATTTTCAAAAATTTTAAGATAGAAAGAATTTAAGAATATTTACTTTTATAATAAAATTTAAATAATATAACCTTTAATACTAAAGTAGAGATGAGAATCAATTTACTATAAAAATGATATTAAAATATATATATATAAAAGTCAATAAAAAAAATTTTTTTATATAAAAAAAATAATTATTTTTATGCCATGTGAAAGTAATAAAATTAATTAATTTAACTCTTTTAAGAAATAAAAAAAAAATTTATTTATATTATAAACGATAAAAAAAAAACTTTAAAATAAATATTAAAAAAAAATGAGAATGATATATAATATGGTAATTAGGTTACATAAAAAAAACTTTTTTATTAGTAACTCTTTTAATAAATATTTTTGCCGACCTTTTAAATGTTTCCGTAACTCAAACAAATAAAGCTATTTAGCTAATAAATATAAACCGCATTTATATCAATCATCAAGAGATCATTTTTATTAAATATCCAGGTCACGATATATAATATTTCAGTACTATATATCAAGCTTCATCTATTTATAGGTAATAAAATATGTTTATTATATAAAATGATATTAATGTATTAAATTTTCAACAGATAAGTATGTTAAAAGAAACAATTCAAAAATTATCAAGTTCTATGTAATAAATGATAGTTTTTTTTTTGTTAAAAAATCAAATAATATTATTCTAGTAGAATAATGTATATTAAAAAAAATATTATTTTAAAAAAAAAATAAAGAAATATAATGATTTTGTCTAATGAAAATAAATGTTAAAATATTAAATTATATCAAAAGACCTCCCTATCTAAAATTCATATAAAAATTTTATTAATAATCTATAAATTTTTGTAAAGCTTACACTACTATAAAATATAATTAGAAATATGCTTTCATAATGATTATAAAAGTTTGTTTAAGATTTCTCTTACTCATCGATATATATATACAAGACTGATAAGAAAAGTAATATATAAATTTTCTCTATACAAATAAAATATTAAATTTTATTGAGAATTAAAATAAAAAAAAAGAATATATTGCGACAAAATTAATTTTATAAAAGGTATGATATAATGGTTATCAAGATAAAAGTATAATTTTATTTTAATAATAAAGATTAAATGTTTACAATATATAAATTGATAACATTATATACTAAAATAAAAATTTAAGCTTCTTCAAGAACAATTATTTTAATAATGTTTTTTAATAGCATATTGTTATTATTTTTTTTGTTCTTACTAACTATTAATGGTGATAAATATGTTTATGATTTTCTTAAATTAAATACAATAAATGTTTATCAAGTTTCAAATGAAACAATTGTATTAACAACAAAAGGATATAATTATAATACATATGATAAACCAAAACCAAATATAAATGGCCAAGCAATTTTTGAAATGTTTAGTAATGTTCCAAAAACATTTGAATATATATTTGATCAATTTTTAATAGGAACTAATGAATATTTAAGATTTATTGATCCTCAAAATGGTGATTATTATAAATATGGAAGTGATATCATTCATAGAGGTAGTCATGCTTATTATCAAATAACAGGAATAAATTCAACAATAGTTTTTGGATGTGACGATACATTAAAAAATGATACATTTAATCATACAGGAATAAAAGTTTTTATACGAGAAAGAAATCCAAATAAATATTGGTGTTCAGGAATAAATAACAATCATAACATTTTTATTGATATAGAACCATATTTTCTATTATCTTACAATTATCCATACACAACACCGACAAATAAATCTTGTACATTTAATGTAAATAGTAACAGTGAATATCTAAGAGTTTTTATTTATGATTTCCGGTTAAATTCAAATGTTAATGAGTTTGTACAAATTTCTGGACAATTGGTTAATTCAATAAATGATGATGATGTTGACCCAAACTTTTTAACAGGATACTTAACTTCTGATTTACCTGTTACATTTTATTATAAAGGAAATATTACAATAAATGTTAGTGAACTAATTGGGCAAAGTTTATCAAAATTTTTTATAAAAATTTCTCCATATAATTCAACAAAATTTGATAATCCATATAATGATTATTGTTTAGGTATAAATGATATATCTCGTTTAAGTCAAAGTGATTCAATAACATTTGGTATTAAATCATATACAAATAGTGATTTTTATAAAATAAATTCAAAATGTACATGGAATTTTAATGATTTAACAAATAAAAATTTAAGATTTTTATTTAACTTAGCTTTTGAATCAGAATATGGTTGTGATTATCTTGAAATGAATGGTTTTGGTGCAAATTTACAAGATATTTGGAAATATCAAGGATTTCAATCACAAAAATTTATTTATGCTACAAATACATCAAATGTTGCTTTAAAATGGATATCTGATGGTGTACAAAATGCCATTGGTTTTATGGGAACCGCAAGATTACAAGGTATTATTAAATAATAATAATTAAATTTTAATAAAAAATTTTAGATTGTTCATGTCCAGAAATACCTTCAACAATAAGTTATAATGATTCTCCAATATATATTTATAATCCTGGTTATAAAGATACAGGAATACCTTATTGTCCAAATGTTATGTGTAATTGGAATATTAATTATAATATTACAAATGAATATTTAATTATTGAAAATATTTTACCTGACTTAAGAAATCCTTCATATTTTGGTAAAATCTCAAATACTATATTTATAATGAACAAATTTAATCGCACATTACTTACATTAACTGCTAGTAATATTTTATTTAAAGAGAAAATTTTATATTCATCAAGTGGTAATACAAATATACAATGGGTATCTGATACAAGTAATGTTTTTGATATTAATAACATTAAAAGAGGATTTAATTTTAAAATAACAACAAAATTATTTTCTAATTTTGAAGAAGAAAGATTAGTTAATTTAACAGATTCTTACAACAATGTTTTTATATCTGGTACTGTTAAGAGTACAATAATTAAAATTATTGGAAATAAAGGATTTATTAAAATAATACCACAAAAATATTTTATGACATCCAATGTTATTTTAGATATATTTAAAAATGACATATCAATGAGTAATATTGTAGATGATTCATATTTTTTTACTTCAGATGCTTACTTATTAGAACCTAGTGGTCTTCTTATTAATAGTAATGTAGTTTATATAAGAATTTACAAAGCAACTGATGATGATAACGACAAAGTCAATTATGACTTTTTTGTGTCTGACCTAAATTTTAATAGTGAAGACACTAATAATTTAGTATACCAACATATACCTCCAAATCAACTTACTGTTATAAATGTTGATAAATTAATGTATATAAATGTTTTTAATGATAACGAAAATATTACTAATGGAATGATTATATCACCAAATGGTACTGAATTAAGTATTTTTAATGAAGAAAATATATTAATATCATTGGATGGTATATATCCACTGTATATTTATGGTAATTCATTATCTTTATCCGTAAAAAATAATTCTCAATCAATTATTTTTTCACCTTTATTAATACCACCAGTTTTAACTTACAAATTTTTTAATAGTCCTGATATTAAGAATATCATATATTCAAAAGATTATATGACTTCATATCCTGAAAAAATGACAAAAATGAATTTTGTTTTTTTAAATGGGCCAAGATCATTTAATCTAATATTTATGGAATTTAGAGGACCAGGTGAAATAGAAATATTAATATATAACGAAGGAAAGTTATATAATAAAGAAATAATAAGTAAAATAAATAAAGAACATTACATTTTTTGTGGTGAAGAAATAGAATTAAACTACGACTCAAAAATTTCAAACTTTTCAATCTTACCCAATACAATTAGTGGATTTAAAGGATTATATCAAGTGAGTTCTTCATGTAAACCAGAAAAAAATTCTTCACTTTCAATTCACGGTACGAATCATTTTTCTATATTTCTTACTATATTCTTGGTAGTTTATTTTATTATTAATCAAATATAAACTTTTTTAATAAAAAAATAACGTATTTATATGTAAATACTATTTAAACAATAAGTTGTAAAGATATTGTTTGTGTATTATTAAACCAATGATAAAGAAATAATTTTTAAATAAAGATAATAATCGAAACTTAAAAACAAAATATTTTTTAAAAAATAATTTTTCATCACAATATCACTTAACTAACTTTCAACTATTTTGAACAAAATACAAAAAAATTTATTATATTAAAGTTTAGTAAAAATAAATGCAAGATAAACGGTATTTCTTAATTTTTTTTAAATCAAACTTTTTACTAATTTGTTAACACTTTCAAATACAATTTTTTTAATTTATCATTGATAATTGTTGTAAAACATACGCTATCAAAATAATAAGTTACAAAAATTGAACTAGAAATAGGAGAGATGTAAACAAAAGAAAATTATTTTCGATTTATCAAAGTAAATATTATTTTCTAATTATTATTATTTACAAAGCAAAATAATCTAAAAATTCGAAAAATAAAAAATACCTTTGGTTAATCATAATTACAAGTTAAAAAAGACTTTTATTCTTAAATAATATTTTTCAAAAATAAAATTTTATTTCTTTTACAAAATTAATAAAAATGATATTATAAATTAAACATAGTAGTAAAGAAAACAAAAAATACATTACACTGAATTAATTTGTTCTAATAACCATAATTATAAAGATAAACTCACAATACATATAAACCAGAATTGGAATAGAAAACATTTTGCCAAATTTTTAAAATTATATTTAACTTTTCTCAAAGAACAAATATGTTGATAACAACAAAAAAAAAACTACTTTTTCACAAAATAAAGATTTGCTCAAAAATAATTGTCAGATGTGCCAAAACTTTATATTTTGAGTGCACAATCACCTTTAAATTTGACTCATTGAAACTCCTTAATTTTTGCTTTCAATATACCCTTTATTACATAACAAATGCATCATATATAAAAAGCTAGCATATGAATATAAATTCTCTATCAAATTCAAGAAAAAATATTTTTTATCTCTTATACATAAGATCAAAAAAGAAAAATTTAGATCAATTGTGAATTTATAAAAATAGTAAAAAAATTTCTTAAAAATATAACCAATTTAGATTAATGGTTTAATAAAAATCAAAAAAAAACTACTCTATTGGTAATATGATATATTTCGATTGAGGTATATAAAGAGAAGAACAAAGAATATTTAGAAAAAATTTCCGCCTTCTGCTATATCTCTCTTCAAAATTGAGATAATTAAAAGCAGTTTTCAGGAATCAACTACTATTCAGTTTTCATGTAGGGTCTACCTTCAAAATTTTTTTATATCTTTAACAGTTTTTGAGATATAAAAAATGATGATAAAAGATAAGGCGCGAAAAAGTACCACAGAATGTATCTCAAGAACGGTTGAAGTTTTTAAAAAGTTTTCAACGTAGACTATACCTAGAATTATTAGAGAAGTCCAGCGCATCTAATTTCATAGCTCTAGGTGCTCATATACTTGAGTTATGAACTCCGTTCTTGAAACTTTTTGGAGACATATTTTTCATTATATCTTGAGTTCTAGAAGTCACAGAAAGATGAGACCACTTTTAATCGACTTCTTGTAAAAATTTGGTCTAGAAAAAATGTTTTTATTTTAATATTTTTTATTTTATCATAGAAGTCGTGTTTTAGAAAAAAATATTCCTCACTTTCACCTTCAACTTTGAAGCGTCACAACTTTTCGAATTTTATATTTGGTATAGCCTTGATTATATTCAAAATTCATTATTTTTCAAGGGCTATCAACTGAGGGTAATTTTAGATTTAAATTCCAAAAAAAAGTTTTTTTTACTTATTATGCCTGAGGTCAAATTGAAAACACATTTATCATTTCTGAATCTATGAAAATAGTTAAGATATTTTTACGAAGGTTAATTTTTTTCTAGATATACGTATTATTAAGAATCTAATATTAATAATTTCAGTATAATATGTTTTATTATAGTAAAGGTGGGAACAGGTAATATAATAAAAGACGAGGTATGTAAAGGCAAGAACAATGAATATTTGGAAAAAATTTCCGCCTTCTGTTATATCTTGCTTCAAAATAGAGATAATTAAAAGCAGTTTTTTGGAATCGACTACCATTCAGTTTTCATGTAGGGTCTACCTTCAAAATTTTTTTATATCTTCAACAGTTTTTGAGGTATAAAAAATGATGATAAAAGATAAGGCGCGAAAAAGTACCACAGAATGTATCTCAAGAACGGCTGAAAATTTTTAAAAGTTTTTAACGTAGACTACACCTAGAATTCTTAGAGAAGTACAGCGCATCTGGTTTCAAAGCTCTAGGTGCTCATATACCTGAGTTATGAACTTCGTTCTTGAAACTTTTTGAAGACACATTTTTCATTATATCTTGAGTTCTAGAAGTCACAGAAAATTGAGACCATCTTTAATCGACTTCTCGTAAAATTCTGGTCTAGAAAACTTGTTTAAATTTTAATATTTTTAATTTTATCATAAAAGTCATGTTTTAGAAAAAAATATTCCCCACTTTCGCCTTCAACTTTGAAGCGCCACAACTTTTGAAGTTTTGATTTTAGCATAGCCTTGATTATATTTAAAATTCATTATTTTTCAATGGCTATCAACTGAGGGTAATTTTAGATTCAAATTCCAAAAAAAAGTTTTTTTTTCCTATTTTGCTTGAGGTTAAATTGAAAACATATTTATCATTTCTGAATCCATGAAAATAGTAAAGATATTTTTATGAAGTCAATTTTTTCTAGATATACGTATTATTAAGAATCAAATATTAATAATTTCAGTATAATATGTTATATTATAGTAAAGGTATAAACAGGTAATACAATAAAAAACGAGGTATATAAAGACAAGAACAATGAATATTTGGAAAAAATTTCCGCCTTCTGTTATATCTTGCTTCAAAATAGAGATAATTAAAAGCAGTTTTTTGGAATCGACTACTATTCAGTTTTCATCTAGGGTCTACCTTCAAACTTTTTTTATATCTCTAATAGTTTTTGAGATATAAAAAATGATGATAAAAGATAAGGCGCGAAAAAGTACCACAGAATGTATCTCAAGAACGGTTGAAGTTTTTAAAAAGTTTCCAACGTAGACTACACCTAGAATTCTTAGAGAAGTACAGCGCATCTGGTTTCATAGCTTTAGGTGCTCATATACCTGAGTTATGAACTCCGTTCTTGAAACTTTTTGAAGACACATTTTTCATTATTTCTTGAGTTCTAGAAGTCACAGAAAGATGAGACCACTTTTAATCGACTTCTCGTAAAAATCTGGTCTAGAAAAAGTGTTTTTATTTCAATATTTTTAATTTTTTTGTAAAAGTCATGTTTTAGAAAAAAATATTCCCCACTTTCGCCTTCAACTTTGAAGCGCCACAACTTTTGAAGTTTTGATTTTAGCATAGCCTTGATTATATTTAAAATTCATTATTTTTCAAGGGCTATCAAATGAAAGCAATTTTAGATTCAAATTCCAGAAAAAAGTTTTTTTTTCCTATTTTGCTTGAGGTCAAATTGAAAACACATTTATCATTTCTGAATCTATGAAAATAGTTAAGATATTTTTACGAAGTCAATTTTTTCTAGATATACGTATTATTAAGAATCTAATATTAATAATTTCATTATTATATGTTATATTATAGTAAAGGTGGGAACAGGTAATATAATAAAAGACGAGGTATGTAAAGGCAAGAACAAAGAATATTTAGAAAAAATTTCCGCCTTTTGCTATATCTTTTTTCAAAATTGAGATAATTAAAAGCAGTTTTCTGGAATCAACTTCTATTCAGTTTTCATCTAGGGTCTACCTTCAAACTTTTTTTATATCTTCAGCAGTTTTTGAGATATAAAAAATAATGATAAAAGATAAGGCGCGAAAAAATACCAGAAATTGTATCTCAAGAACGGTTGAAAATTTTAAAAAGTTTTCAACGTGGACTATACCTAGAATTCTTAGAGAAGTCCAGCGCATCTGGTTTCAAAGCGCCAGGTGCTCATATACTTGAGTTATGAACTCCGTTCTTGAAACTTTTTGAAGACACATTTTTCATTATATCTTGAGTTCTAGAAGTCACAGAAAGATGAGACCACTTTCAATCGACTTCTCGTAAAAATCTGATTTAGATTAGTTGTTTTTTATTCATTATTTTTAATTATATTGTAGATGTCATTTTTTAGAAAAAAAATATTCCCCATTTTTGCTTTTCAGTTTTAATTACTTAAAATTCTTTAAATTTTATTATTAATTTTATCATAATTATATTTAAAATTCATTATTTTTCAAAGGATTTTATATGTGTATGTTTTTGTATAATTTAAAAACTAAACTTTTCTTTTTGTTTTTATGCTTCAGGTCAAATTGAAAGTTTTTGGTCTTTTCGTGAACCTATAAATTAACTAATTTATTTCTACAGAAACAATTCAGTCTAGAATTAATTTGAAAAATATTTATTGAAACTAGTCTCATGTTAACATAATATGTTTATTATAAGATATTTGAAAGTTAAAAAGAATGGAAACTAAAAAAATAATTAAGTCTTATGTTATATCTCTTTTTATTTTAAAGATAAAAACAAGTAAATTTTTAGTATCAACTAATAATTGTTTTTCATGAAGAATCTATGTTCAAAGTATTTTTATATCTTTAGTATTTATTAGTTCAAATAAAATGTTATTTTTTTTTCAAAACTTTATTTATTTGTTTAGATATGAATTAACAATAAAATATGATTAAAGTTAATCAAAATGTTGCTATTTTACAAACAATTATTTTTGCTTTTTAAGTAATGAAATTTAATATTATTGAGTTTAGTTAAAAAAAAAATAATTTAAAAAAAGAATTCATCACTGTTATCATCAATGGCCACGTGATTATAGTAACGTCCACGAATTTGTTTAAGTTTTGGGATTCCTGCAACGGCACCTGATTCAATACCACATTCATCAGTACCTCTTCTTATTCTAAAGAAACCATTCTCACCCCAATCTTCATTCCATGAGTTGGCAATAAGCCAATATTTTTCACCATTATCAACACCCCATCCAATCATTTTAACAGCATGTCCACCACCAAGTTTGCCACCAACATGATGATACACACCTTCTTTATAATTTAAGAAATCATCGTAAACTTCAAAAGCAACTTGTATAGGACCATTTGCCATTAATTCTTTTTGAATAGCAATTTCATCATCCTTTATTGAATAAGCAATTCTTCCATAAAATTTATCTTGTTCATAACTTTTGTCTGTATAACCTGATTGACATTTTCTTTCACATTTTGGTGTTGGATAAAGATCATGTTGACATGGTTTATAAGTTGTCTTATTAGAATGATGTTCACAATTAGGGAAAGGATAATAACGGCATCCAGAATGTTCTTTAAAACCAGATCCAGTAACAATACCTGTCTTAACAAAATATTTCCATGCTGAGAATGGATCTCCACCATTACATCCAAAACCACATGATTTACAACAACTAAGAAGATCAACATTTGAAAGGGTTACTTGAATTTGACCCTCTGAATGAATACAAATTCTATCAGAAGCAGCTTCAACCATTGATGTTGACCAACAACTTCCACAACTACTTTGATCTCTTATTTTTTTAATACTATCACATTCTGGCCAGGCATCACGAGCATCAAATGATTCTGGAATATCCATAACAAGATCTTTTGTTGCAGAGACATGTTTTCTAGCTTTAACAGAATTACGAACATGATTAACACCCATTAATCCATATCTAACTCTAGCATCATAAGAATTTATTCTTTCATGATATTCTGCTCTCCATGAACTTTGTTTACTATTAACATAATCAATTAAATCTTGTCCAGAAAGATTTTCAGGATCAAAATCATCTAACTGTCCAAAAATTGTAATAAAAAGTGGTAATAAAAAGATTAATATCTTAAAATATATTTTTAATTATTTTTATATAAAAATAAAATAACTTACCTTACCCATAATATTTTGTTTTAAATGACAAAAATAATAAAAATTACTACTCTTTATATATGATATTTTTAACTATAGATAGGTCAAAAAATATCTAATCTAATCTAAGGATGGTCAATCAAACAAGCATTAGTGTAAAGAATAAAGATTATAAAGTATAGATAATAATGTTCAAATAATATTGACAGTTACTACTGAAGGCCTAACTATTAAAAATGATTAGACAATCTAATAATACATTAAATTTTTAATTGTTATATAAGTTATTTTCAAAATGGTTATTATAACTTTTAAATTAATATTATATATTTAAGATATATTACTATAGTATAGTAATTATAGTTATATATTAAAGAAAAATTTTTTTAACAAAATTATTGTCTTATCAAAATGTTATAGTGATAAAAAAAAAAGTTTTAATAATAATTTTTATGATAATAATATAAAATAAAATCATATATTTAAATTATAAAAAAGGTTTTATGTAAATAGTTACTTGATACTAAAAAAAGATCTTTAATAATATTATTATTAATATAATCTTATCATATATTTATATTTAATTACTATAGATAATATGCTATGAAGAATATATTTACTTAAATGTATCAATTCTATGAAGGTCTAAATTGCTAAGACTTAATACTTGTCCAAGAGCTTTTAGCATATTACGGCGGCTTATGAAATCATTACTTCTAGTATTTAAATAACTTATAAATACATTTCTTATATATTGAAAATCATTAACCTGTAATTGTTTTGTTGAACCTCGTATATCACGAATTTGATCTTGAAGAAGTTGA
Source organism: Strongyloides ratti (assembly GCF_001040885.1). NCBI lineage: Eukaryota > Metazoa > Nematoda > Chromadorea > Rhabditida > Strongyloididae > Strongyloides > Strongyloides ratti. The sequence continues at coordinate 2,851,538 of NC_037309.1, read as the reverse complement.
ATTTGTGATTCATACTCCATTTGCGCTCCTAATTTTTCTTTAAGGCAATCATTATATTTTCCCTCCAATAAAACAAATTCTTTTTGAATATTTTCAAGAATTTTTTCTTTTTTTGTTAATTGTTCAACATAGTGATGAACAAGAACAGTCTCTTCAGTATTTGTTAAATTTGATTTCACATTCTCATTATGATGATGATTATTTTTATCATTAATTAATGAATACAAATCAGTTGTTGTAGAGGAGTTTCTTGATAGTGATCGTTTTCTCTCAAAATTATTACTGTTTCCTTGGATTTGTCCTTTAATTTTACATATTTCTGAATATTTTTTTAATAAATCAATTTCTTCACGTTGTTCTTTTATTATTTTTTTAAATTTTTCTATTTCTAATGATTGTTTTTTATATACATCTTTAACAAAACTATTTGCGTCATCAATCAACATAAAAAGTAAATGATTAATTTCTTTTTTAAATGATTGTAAATTTTCTAACATATATGATTTGATCTTAAATAAATGAATATAATATTAAATTTAATATTATTTTTGTTTACTTATCAACTTACATTCATCATATCGAAAGATATATTTGTTATCTCTTTTAAAATACTATCTAAGTCATCTTTTTTTATCAATTCTTTGCACACATTGATAGAGCATTTGTGACAAATAGATGTCCGGCACTTATTATCGTTTTCAAAAATATTTGAAATGTTATAATTTAAGTTATTTTCTATTATTTCAAAATTTTGTTTTTGTTTACATAAATCAAAACTTTTATCTTCTTCCTCTGATACTAAAGAATTTTTTCTACTATGAGATGTCATATTTTTTAACTGTTCTATTTCTTTCTCTAGAGATGATATTTTTTCTAAGTAAGATGTATTTTCATTTGCCAACTCAGCAACTTTTAATGTTGATATTTCATTTGCACTTTCTAAATTAGCTATACGAATATCCTTTTCAATATTTATTTTGTAAAGATTTTCTATTTTTTTATTCAATGATTTACTATCGGTTTCAAATGTTTTCTAAAAAATATGATAATAAAATAAATATCTTTATATATCATACCTTTGTATCAATTAATAAATTTTGTATATGAATTGTATTATTTAATTTATTATTTTCTATTAAATCATTATCATTATTTTCTTTTTTATTTTTAAATTTTTCATACAGGTTATTAACTTTATCAAAATTGAGTGTTATATCACTACTATCATCAATATTCAAACCTGCCTGTTTAATTTTATCTTTTATCAATTTTAATTCTTTTCTACTTTCGTTATATTTTTCTAATAATCCTTTTCTATCAGCTAATAATATTTTTTCTTTTTTTAAACGTTGTTTTTCACCTTCTGCTAACATTGATCTTAACTTATTGACTGATTCATCATCAACAGTTACCATTTTCATTGTTTCAACTACCTCTTGAAGGCGTCTCTTTTCATCTTCTTGTTCTTTATAAGCTTGTAACAATGTCTGAATTTTTTGTTTATATAATTCCACATCAGATGAAGGATTGTTTGTTATTTTAATATTTTGCTTTTTATCACCCATTTTCTGGAATAAATATAAAAAACAATTACATATTTTAAAAAAATAGGACATAAAAACTTTTAAGAAGTTCAATAATTATCCTTATTAATGAAATAGTTATATAAAAAAAATAATAGTATAATAAAAATATTAATACCAAAGTAATATAATAACAATTTGATAAAAAAAAATAAAAAAAATAAGGATATTGTTTAATTATACATTTATAATTAATTATAGCTAATAAAATGCTATATAAAATACTCTATAAATAAACTATTTTTAGACAATTATACTATAATATAATAAAGGACAACAAATCATGATATCTCAACACAAAATTTGGAATATCATATACTAAAATATTATAACTATTTTTATTAATTAATTACGAAATAAAGATTATATATTATTTATCATTAAATTATTAATTAAATATATTTATTAAATAAAATACAAATTTTGTAATGCATTATTAAAAAGAAAAAAGACAATATAGAATATAATATTAAAATCGCATGACATAGTCCATTTACAAAGCTAATTCCATTAAAAATAATTTATATAGCAATATTTAAAATTTTTTTATAATTTCTTATTTACATTTAAAAAAAAAATAATAATGTGACTTAACATTCAAATTAAATGTTGTCATAATAGTGGAAAGTATATGCGTATATATATATAAATAATATTGTTAAAAATAAAAATAATGTCTCTCAAAATATTTAAAATTTTCTGACAATTGATAATGAATATTATATACAAAATTATTGATAGGAAAATTATATTATAATTATTATAAGAAATGTTAATTTAGTTATAAATATTATACATTTAAATATTAAAAAAAATTTACGTTTGTTTTGTATTATTATCATCAGTAACATCTTTTCTTTTCAATTTTCCATAATAATTTTCTGTATTTTGTTGCATTATTTTACTTCTTTCAGCACAACATTCTCTGTTACAACGTTCAAGATATTCATATTCATGGCGAAGTCTATGTGTACCATTATTATTACCAAAATATTCTTGATTATTTTGATTTTCTTCATATCTTTTATTTTTTAAATAATCGTAAAAATAACTGGTTATAGTTAGTGTTGTATTTGGTTTAGCAACCATTATTTCAAACTTTTCTATAAAAATAAAGAAATATAAATAAATTATTGATAAAATGTTTATTTATTTTTTATTCTCGTTAAACATTATTTTAAAAAATATAAAACTATTTATTAATCTAATGTTGTATAAAAGAGCTGTGAAAAAATATAAAATTATCTTTTTAATGAAATGTAAAAAAATAAAATGAAATAACTATAAAAATATATGTTATTAACAAAAAAAAAAACTCTCCACATCAAGTACCTTCTATAAATGTAATTAGTATATTTTTTTTTGGAGTTTAAAGAATATAGCACGTGTTAAATAGTAAATAAATATATATGGGAAACAAAAAAAAATTTATTTTAAAGACATAAAAAAAGGATAAAAGAATGAAGATTAATTTAATTACTTTTTCTATACTTTATAATTTGAATAAATAATTAATTAAAATTATATACAAACTTTTTCTTTTGCAGATATATTATTAAATATTCTTAATAATATATGTTATCCATAAAATATATCATATTTTTTATTTTATAAGAGTTAAAATTTAAATTTATTAATAAAAACTTTAAATAGGAGCAAGCAAATATAAATGACAATACTATATCATAAAGTTAAAATCTTTTATCTGTTTTGTGTATAAAATTGAAATGTACATTTAAAAGATAGACCAAAAAATGTAAAAAAAAAATATGGTATAGATATATAAATAGATAGACGTGATCATTTAACTTTTTTTTTTAAATATTTAATTTTATACTTAATTATTTTCTCATAATTACATTACATACTCACAACATACATTTTAATGTTATTATAAAAAGTAACCTAAAAAAAACTTGGCTAATTGAAAAGACATTACCATTAAAAATAGATAAATTTTTTTTTCTTCATACTATATCAAATTTATTCTTTTATAAAAATACATATAAAGTAAATATTCTATAAAATTTTAATGTATATATATATATATATATATATATACTTCAAAAAATTTTTCTTTTAAAAGATTGTTTTTTTTTTTATAAGAGTACAAATTTTTTAATTAATTTAGATATTTTTGTATACGGCATTTAATAATTTATTATAAAAACACTTCATATCTTAATTAATATTTATTTTAAATTTCAACATTTTTTTTTATCTTATTACATCTTTTTTTTATAGTTTTCCTTCTTCATAATAAAATAATTAATTTTTTTAAACTTTATTATTATTTTCTAACAAATATATCAATAATGATATTGTAAAAAAGGTAAAAAAAATATTAAAAAAAAAAAAATTGAAATTTTAAAACAGACATCAAATATTTATAACAAATCAACTAACAATTATTTACTATAAAAAAAAGTTTTTGACATTTCTTTTATAAAATAGGTTGTTAGAAACAACTATTATCAAAACATATAACATATATATTCATATTTATTTAACTATGATCAGATATGTATTTTACTACGCAATTTGTTTTAATCATAAATATGTGGATATCAAAAAAGAAAATAAAATAATAAAAACAATATTTATTGTTATTTATTTATTTTAAAAATAAAATTATTTCTTTATAAAAGTCTATTGTTTTGTCCTCATTTTAAACCTTCACTTTATGAAATATAAAGAACGTAAGTGATTTCATTAGGTAGATGTGCGTAATATAACAAGGTTGATAGATACTTAGATTGAAAGTGATATAAGAAAATATTCTTTTTTTTTTACAATTAAATTAAACATGAGGTTAAATGAATAATAAGTTAAAAGAGTCATTCATTCATTCTTTGTAGTTCTTGAGTATTATTGCCGTAATATGTAATTATTTTTTACTACTTCTAATATCATCTGATCACTTTTAAGATAGAGAATAAAAAAAAAATTAAGAATAGCTTATTTCTTAATATTTATGACAAAAGACCCTTATTTGAAATCATTACTAATTACTTATATTTTTATATAATTTAAATATTTTGTTCTTAATTTTAAGAAATAAAATAATATGATATTATACAAATTTTAATTTATCTTCTACATATCATTCAATTATTCTTATTTTAAAATATAATATATTGATTATTTTTTAGTTAGTGGATATATCAGAGATGCTTTATGTAATATATTTTGATTGTTAGAAAATAAAGGATAATTTTTGTTTAGTGGTTTAACATATTTTTTTTTATTTAACACACCACAAATTTGGCTCTAACCCCTTTTATTGTTTTTCTATTACATTTTGTCATATATTTGTTTTTTTATTTCCCTTTCTCCTCATACTTTTTAAAGATAAAGAAATATGATTTGAACAGCTATTTAAACGTTAACAACTTGTAAAATATTTTACTATTTTAAATGATATAATTTTTTTTTTTAACTTTCTTGTATTAAAATATATTATATTCATTATTTGATAAATATCAATATGCATTATCATACATTACAGAGAAATTTTAAAGGAATGGGACTAGGACAGAGTAATATTATTAATCCTGATGTCTATTTATTAAATGAGTTTGTAAATAGAGGTACACCAATAAATCCAAAAATTCAATTAAAATTTCATACTGTACGTGGTTCAAATTTGGAGTTGTCGCATGATAATAGAGTTGCTACCAGGCATACATCATATAATAATGGTGTCGCTTTCACTAATAGGTAAGTAACTCACTCTTTTTTTTTTTTAAACGATAAATAACTATATCCTAATTTTGTTTAATTTATTATTTAGGCCTATTGATATTGGTGAGCACGTGGTCTTTAGAATACGAGAAACAACTTCCGCTTGGTCAGGTGTATTGAGGTTGGGAGCAACTGTTCATAATCCTTCCACAGAATTTAGACATAATCCTGTCCCTGAATTTACATGCCCTAATTTAACAGAACAAGATGGTTATTGGGCTAAATCAATACCATCAAGATTATGTCGTCCAAATACTGTATTTCATGTAATTTGTAATGAAAATCATGAAATTATTTATGGAATAAATTTTCAAGATTATAGTACTTTTTTTAAATTTCCACCTGATGCAACTAGACTTTGGCTTATGATTGATATTTATGGTGAGACAACATCAATTGAATTTCTTATAAATGCTGATGCTCAAGAATTAAGAAGAACACTTCAAAATAGAAGTGATTCCTCATCTGAAGATATTATAAGTGATTCACCATCAGAAAGTAATATGATTGAATTTAGAAATGAGACACCTGATAATGTAACACAATCTAGAATTGATTATAATTATGGTTCAGAATATATAGGTAAATTTTTTTTTTTTTTGTAACATCTCAATAATCATTAAATATTTTTTTTTAAGCACAATTAAACAACGATGATCAAAGATTTCATTCAACAATTGGTGTTAATGTACTATTAAGTAATAACGGGCAAGTGGTAACATATGATAATTCAGGTGGTCGCAATACGTATGTTTTTACATGTAGACCAATTAAACCAAATGAAAGAATAAAATTATTAATAAAAGATATTCGAACTACTTCTCGTGGACCATTTATTATTGGTGTAACTGTTAAAAGACCAGATGAAATTGATCCTCAAGAATTACCATGTAATCCTTCTCTATTAGAAGATAAAGAAGAATATTATCAATATTTTGAAATTCGTTCAATGTTAGCAAATAAATATGATTCTCTTTCATTTTATTATACTGATTCTGGAAGATTATTTTATTGTTTACAGGATGCTGGTGATACAGAAGTTGGACAAATTTTAACATTACCATTTATTTATTTATTTATGAAATTAGATGGAACAATAACATCTCTTAGAATGGTTGGTTATGAAAATGTTAGAGAAAGAAGTACTAGTTTACCAAGTATTTCTGAATTTAATCAAAATGAATATATTCATAATATTGAACCATCTGAATATGTTAGAAATTTATTGAATAGAATGAATGAAGGATCACCAAGAAATTCTGTTAGAATTTCTCCAAATACACGTGATAATAATTATTTATCAAATCGTCTTTCATCAAGTCCTAGTAGTATAGGAAATCGTCGAAATATATCATATACACCACCATATTCTATTCATACACCTGATCCAATAACTTCAGAATCTTCAATTTTAAATACATATAATAATAATATTCATCCAACTTCTGTTTCTCCAAGAGGTGAATCAATTATAACATCATCTTTACAAAATCCAATTGTCACAAGAATTTTAAATGGTAGAACAGTGGCTGATCTTCTTGAAAGTTCAAATAGTTTAGAAAGAAGAGTTAATACAATATTAACAGGTGCTGATGAGACATTAGCAAGATATCGTGCCTATAGAACAACAGAAACATCAGAAAATGAAATTGAAAGAACATCTCAAGATAGTGAAAATGATGAATCAGCTTCAGAAGAGGAGGTACAAAATTTAACAGAACCAGTAAATGAACAAGATACATGTACAATATGTATTGAAAGAATTAAAAATATTTCATGTTATCCTTGTGGTCATCTATGTATGTGCAAACGATGTTCCAAACAATTTAAAGGTCCTGGTAAAGCTTGCCCAATATGTAGAGGAAATATTGTTGACTTGGTAAGAATATTTAGATAAATGATATTAATATTATATCATAATAATAAAAAAAAAATAATAATAATAATAAAATAAAGGAAGAAATATAACTTTTTGTATTATTATTCTTGCCTAATGAATATAAAAATAAGTATCATAAAAAACGACAACTAATGTGACAAAAGGTAAATACTGATAATGTCAATATGTGCAAAAAAGGAATGATTAAAAGGACAATTTGAGTAAATTTTCATATACGGATTCAATAATATTATCAAAATTATTTACATATACTATGGGATTCTTATTAAAATAATTATATTTATATATATATATATATATATATTTTAATTGTCGAAAATATTTAATAACGATAAATTTTTTTTTAATGTTAACAGGAAAAAAATATATTTAATATATATTTAGTACGAAGTAATTATGTGCTTTGATAAATATATTAATAAATTTATATAAGATAATCTAATATTTTTTTATAAAAATATGCTATATTAAATAAACAATTATTAAAAAGCATATAACAATTATATTTTTATACAATAAATTATATATCTTAACAATTACTAAAAATAATAATAGATATAAATAATCAAAATTATTTGATTCACTGACCAATTTTCTTTTTTTTTTTTAATTTTTCTTAATTATTTATTTTATTTTTATGAAATGATATGAAATGACATTTTGAATGTTTTTGAATCTGAAGAGAAACTATAATTATAACAACAATTAACATATTATATAAGTTATAAAAAAACGAAGTTATCTATTTAATTGAGTTATTATTTTTAACAAATTTTTTCACATATATTGAGTGCATATGTACTGTAAAAAATTTTTTTTTTCTATTCAAAGAATTAAAGTATTTGAAAAATTAAAAAACAAACTTTGATATCGATTTTATTAGTTTTAATGAAAACATAATTGAATATAATTTTAAAATAAAATAATTTTACTTTATTAAGACTTACAATTAAAAATAAAAAAATATATATAATTATCATTAATTACTAAATAGTTGTTCTTTTATATAAAAATATTCTTTTTAATTAATATTTTTATCTCAATACAGTACAAAATTATAACAAAGTAATCTTATTCTTATATACTTTAATTTCTTACTTTATATCTTCAAATAAATCCCTTAAAAATATAAATTTTAAATTAAGAATATATAGTAAAAATAATTTCATATACAGTATACTGTCCTTTTTCTTTACACATAAAAATTTTTTAACCTATTTTTATCTTTAATTAAAATAATAAATAAAATTATATAAACCTATCACAAATATTTTTTAATTAATTTTAATTGAAAATAAAGCAAAAAAAAAAAAATTTTTTTTTACATACAATAAAAAAATTATTCTTAACTTTACGATATCTTTATAAAAACACAATCAAATTTGTTTTTTTAAAAAGTTTTCTTAAAGAAGAAAAAAAGCAATAAAAAAGTTTTATTTATCATTAGATCTATTAATTTTTCAATTTCCAATCTTTAGAAGATTTTAGTATGCCATTATTGTTTATCTAAATAAAGATAATATAGTTGAGAAAATAAGTCAAGTAAAAAAAAACAAAAAGAAGCATATTTAATATTTTTTTTTTTTTGTTAAAATATATATCTTTCATCTGAAACTCTCTTTGAATATATACATTTTGAGTATCCTTGAGGATTGTACAAAGGAAAGTTGCGAGGTGTTGACATATTTGATGAATTAAAACTACCATATCCCATTGTTTGATTAAAAAAACCGGTGGAATTTTGGAGGCCTGATGGATTCATGAGAGATCTATAATTGGCAGCAGTCGTCCATGATGTATTCATAAAATCTTGTTGAATACGTGAATTTGCTGTATTAAACATATCAGATGGTCCAGGATGTGTTGTTTGTGGTTGAAGTGCTTGTGCTATTCCTTGAAAATCAAATTTATATGCATACCTTTTACCATGAACTTTACACATTATATTTTTATCATAATAATATCTTAATGCTCTACTCATTTTATCATAATTCATATTAGGTTTTGATTTTCTTTCACCCCATCTTCTAGCAACGTCATCTGGATCAACAAGTTTAAATTCACCTTGTGTACCTTCCCATGTTATGGAATCTGCATTGCGACTATCTGACAATAATTCTAATAAAAATTGCCATAACTGTATTTGTCCTGAACCAGCTGAAGCTAATCTTGAACTTGTTGGCCCCAATATTTGATAAGGATCTAAAAATATATAAATTTATTTATATATATATTATTATATAAATATATTTCTTTTTTTCTTAAAATTATTTTTAAAACATCTTTAACAGGTGTATAATAGTAATAATTTTATTTTAATTAGAGACTATTTATAAAATCTGTAATACAGTTACTTCCAAAAAAAAAAACATTAAGAAATTATAATTTTAATTTTATTTGTCCGGGCTATTTACTAATATATTTACTTCTTTGTTTATTTATATTAATAATAGATAGTATTTAATTTATCTACAACAATTACCAACTGGCGTTAATTTATATAAAGAAAGTTTAAGTCATCTTGAAGTAATTACTCTATTCAAAACAATAAAAGATAATAAGTATAAACTAAATAAGGATATGTTTAAGGTGCCAAATAATAAATCATTTAAATTAACAATTATATCTTAATTTATTTTGATCACAAATTACATTTAAAAAAGGATATAATAAAAATTTTTTTATAAGTAAAATTAAAAGTTAATTATATTAGAAAGAAACTTTTTTTTTCCTATTATTTTCTTATCATAATAATTGTATATCTACGTGATTGCTTTTATTTTATATATTCTAATTTTCTTACTACAGTAAAATTTAATTTTAAAATCAAAATTAATGTGAATAGAAGTAAAATTGTGAAAAAATATTTAAAAAAAAAAGACTTTTTTTTTATATTTATCATTTGATTTCCGTTTTTCCTTTTAGTTTATTTAATTTTGAACTAAGTATAACACAGTAATATTATATCATTTATCATTATATTTTACTCAAATTTTAAAACCGGAAATTTATAACGAATAATTGGGTATATTTTCTTTTATATGTTATTTATGTTTTTTTTTAGTTATAAAGATTTATTTTTACATATACATATATATACATATGACCATTTAATGATTGGTAACATTTAATTTGTATTCTAAATATATTATTCATTTTGGATAGGTAAATCTTTTTTAACCAAAATATTATAAATAATATTTAGAGGTTTACCTATATATATACATAAATAATAAAAACCCGACAATATTTTGATTATATTTATAGTTAATGATGATAAAGTAATAATAATATATTATTTTGATTATAAGTAAAAGTAAAAAATTATAAAGAACTTAAAAGGTTATTAATTATAAATATAACAAGTATAAGAATAGTCAAAAGTTATCAACAATAAGGTATGTAATATATATATATATATATAATAACTATATTTATGGCAATTATATTAACTATATATAATGTCAATTCTTAAAAATAACATACCTGGTTGATTGAGTGTATTTGATTGACATGATGATATACGAAGAGGTGGACATGAAAAACATGAATTTAATGTTCCAGCATTATCCATATTGATACCAATATTATCGTCTTTCAATAATATAGCATGTCCTGTTGGTGATGTTAATGTTGTTGGATTAGAATTATTTGCCATAGAATTTAACAACGTATTTGTAGAATTATTATTTGTTGATGATTGTAACAATGAATGTTGTAAACTCAAATTAACTCCTATAACACAATTATTTTTAGTTACTTGATAATAATAATAATAATAAAGTCAAACATATAAGAAATAGAATATAACAAAATATGTTTCATCAAATTAATTAGTACTACTCTATTAAAAGAACTTATTAAACTTAAGTATGTGATTTATTCTTGATTAATGAATCAAATTACAAAGATGCTCCTTCAAATGTTAACAATAAAATGTTATCTACTGTCCTGATAAAAATTAGAATAATGAGGAAATAAGAATAAATTGGCATCCTCAAAATAGAGAAATAGAATGTTATGGTAATGAATTGAAAAAATAATTTTATTCTGGAAGAATGAATTAACATTGATTATTTCCTTTTACTACAAAATTTTTGATAAATTTTTTATTCAACTATAATTATCAAAATATATTTCTTAATATTATAACAACAATTTATTTCTTATATTTTCTTAAATTTTATGTTATGGTAATCTATTATATTTTGGCATTATATATAATTAATAAATATCTTTTTATCAAGAATAAAAAAAAAAAAACATTGTTTACTATCAAATTATTTATAAAAATAATCTTTCTTTCTCTATCCATTATATATATAAAATTATGTAATATAATTCTATTGCATTTACATATATAAAGTTAGAGTATATATATATAAACACATATAATATATATATATATTTATATTTATATACCATTTATTACCATAAATAAATGATAAAATATTTTTAAAATAACTATGGTAAGTTGTTATCATATTTTAAATCATTACCATAAAATTGTAAAATAATAAATATATATTTTTATATATATACATATATTTATACATATAATATACTATACATAAAAAAAAAATATTTAAGTATAATATTTTTAACAAAACATTATATAAATTATTAAAAAAAAAAGATTTTAAATTATCATTAAAAGTATATATATATAGAAAATAATAAAAGCAATTTGATTTAAAAAAAAAAATTGCACAAAATTATTACTAAAAATATGTTTTAAAAAGAAAAAAAAAAGTATTTTACATATAGATAAATATGTAAAAAGGAAAAAAAAAAATCAAATGAAAGAAATTTTCTTTTTTTTTATCATGTTAAAAAAAAAAGTTTATCAATATATACTTACTGCAATTGTTGAGATATTCAAACATACCTTCATTCTGTTGTTGGTTCATAGAAAATTCAGTAGTTTTAAGGGGTGCTATACTTTGAGTATCATAAAATGGATTCCTTCCAATATTATTAGATGCTGTAAGATTTTGAACTTGTGAATTATACATAATACTATTTTGAAATGTTGGTAAATTAAATGATGTTAAATCAAAAGTATTTTGATGTAAACCACCATTTGTTAATTGTTCATTAATATTTGATAAAATTTTTTTATTTTGAAGTGATGAATCTAAAAATATTATTTATTTTTAAATGTTAAAATTATTTAAAATATTTTATTAATGTTTTATATATGTATTTTATTAAATATATTTTTCTAATATTAAGTGAAACTTACTATTGATATTATCACCAGTTATGACTGAAAGGTTTTCTTGTTTTATGTCCATTTCAATTTAAATATCACTTTCTTTAAAACTTCCTTCCGTTTTCTTTAACTTTTCCTTTTATAAATAAAAATATTTTTTTTTTTGTTAATGAAGATTTTTAATCACAAAAAATTTTCACTTTCTGTATATTACTTATATTGATAAATATCTTCTATATTAAAAATAAGTTAGATTAGGAGAAAATATATAATATTTTTATTTAAAGGAAGTATAAATGAAAAGTGTAATACTAAAAGATAATGATAATATAATATGGTTGGAAAAATAATTATTTATACTTATAAGAAATAAAAAATTTTTTTATAATTACTGATAGATAAAGAAATGATATAGAAGTATAAATTATCGTTTCCTGAGTTAGGTAAAAGTGTATGTAATATAAAAATTATATTAAAAAGTATTTTAATATTTCATATTATTATATACAGATAATGAAAAAGAATTTTTGCAGATATATATATATTTATATGTGTATATTTGTAAAATATATTAAAAGTTAAATGGTATGATAATACGTATCGTAACGGAAAAAAAAAATTAAAAAAAGGAAGTGACTATATATCCACGAGAAATAGTATTATTATTTTTAAAAAGATATTTAGGAAAACATTCCGTGAAATTCTACTCATTTTTTTGTTATATTCCTTCCGAAATTTTTATCAAAAAAATAAGAAGAAACATTAAATGATCTTACTCATTTATTTATGGTAGTGTAACATCGCACTCAAAAAGGCTATGAACATCAAGTATAACTGTTTCCTTTATCAAAATATGATACCGCCCTATCTTTTATTGTGGTGTCTCTTTTATAAAGACATAGTTAATGTTTGTTTGTATCTTCAAAACTCCTATCAACTCCTCCTATCACTAAAAACATTTACAATTCTCTTATTGGAGGAAAATTTTCCGTTAATTATTAATCCTTTTCTTTACTATCCATAATTTTAAAAATAAAATAATATATATACACTATTATAAAGAGGGAAAAAGTTTCTAAAATATTATCAAGGAGGCATCAAAATTTCATTAATTAAATATTGAAGAAAAAAAAATTAAAAAAAGAGAAAGTATTTTATATGAATACATAATTACTTTTAAAGATTTTTAATAGTCCAATTAATTTTTTCTTTTTATAATTTTAAATATCTTTTAAATATAAATGTTATATATACAAATATATGGTAATATTTAAATATGTTTTTAATAGTATTAAATAATTATAATAATTGATGATCTAAAAATATATTTTTTTTAACATTTTACTTACAATAATGTTATCATCAAAAATAATTATCTTTTTAAAGATTTTAAAATAATATAAGATATTAAAAATAAATAAATATTTATAATGAGGTGAAAAAAAATATAACTTTTTCGGAAGTCTATCAGGTTAAAATTTCACGGCGTGATTATTTAAACAACTTTACAGGATATGAAATAAATTTCTTTTATGTAATTTATATAAAGAAGAAATGTGTTAATAATATAGTTTCTTAAAAATATATATTCATGTGCCGCTAATAAACAATGAGAAGAAGAATAAATATTGAAATAAAAAGTTAATAATTCTTATTCAAAAAGATTTCTTTTTATTGGTTATATAAAATTAAATAAATAGATTAAAAAAAAAGTTAGGTGGTTTATATATGATAAAAAAAAAAATAATATATTTTTTAAAAACATAACTATAATAGGATAAAAAAAAAATTCATATTTTTACAATATAATGGGAAGGAAAGTGAATATTTAACTGTTAACATTTTTAGTTTTATTTGATAAGACAATAGTAGTTAAATGAACAAACTTCTATAACATAAGGCGTGTTAGTAGTATAATTTTAATAAATCTTTTCAACTTTTATATCATCATTTTATAAATACAATATTATGATAAAAATTTTTCTAATTCAAACATCTCCATATGGAAGAAAAAGATATAACTATCTTAACTTTCTTGTAACATAACATTCAAGTCAACAAGTAAAGTAAACTATATTATATCATCTACAATACGGTCATGAAATTGGAGATCTCCTCATCCAAAATAAACATCCTTTTTGCAATTTTCTTTTTTACTTTTATCATTTATTAAATTTTAAAAACTTATAATTTATATATACATATACATTAATAATCTTTTTGTTTGTCAGATTTTTCAATATTATATAAATTATTACATTTATTTATGTATAAAAAAATATATTCAATGATATTTGAAATGTTTTTTTATTTTTAAATAATATTATTTTATGGGTATTTTATTATACAAGAAATAAAATAGATTTCTAAAATAAGTAAGAAATTTTGTAAACAATCGTTTTACTTAAAAAAATATATTAACATTTTTTTGGAAGACATTTATAAAAAAAAAATTATACATATATATAAGTATGAAAGAATACATTTGAATAAAGAATCATTTCTAAGAAATCACGATTAGTTTCCGGTAATTTTGACTTTTTGTGACATAAACTCATTCTTGATAAAATTTTTATTAACATACAATTGAAATTATATATTTTTATATATTAAATATTTATATATATATATATATATTTGTAAAAAGGGTACGATAAGTTGATAAACATATGAAAAAACTGCATTCCTAGATATACATTTTATATTTCTTTATATGTATATATATATATTTTTTTTTAATGTTACTTTCTAACTGTTGTTTTATAGTGGGAAAATATCTAAATGTTAAAGAATATATAGGAGGACAAAATCTTTAACTTTTTTCCTATTTGTCACTAAAAATAGTAATAAAATAAAAAATTAGCCTTTTATATATATAAATATAAATGTATACAGGAAGTTTACTGATGTCTTTCTAGAAACCCAAAAACATAATGTAAATCTTTTTTCATTATTCTTTTTTGACTTTCCTTATTTTAAATTCATTAGCCTTCATATATAATTTAATGTTCATTTTCTTTAACCATCTTCTATACCATAAAAACTTCTCATTTCAATTTCATTAACTATTCAATGAGATAAAATAAATTAAAGCACATTGAGTAGTTGTCTTGATTTATCAACAATTCATTCTATCATTATTATCAAAAATAAAGTATCTAATTGGTTATTTGTATGAATAAAATGAATATGCTTCTATACGTGACTAGCAATTAAGTTTTACAAAGACATGACACTTTAAGTAAAAGAACTCATCAGTTCATTTACCCTTTTGATATGTAATATATTAATATTCAGAAAGCAGAGATTTTGTTAGCTACAGTTATATATATATAATATATACATATATAGTAAATATATTTATGTTTAAATTACTTATTCTAGACAACTCGGCTTCTTTTGTCGGCAGCTGTAAACAGTATACAGAGTAATTAGAACTGTTTTAAGTTTAACCCTCTTGAATATTACATAAGATATCTATTTAAATTTTACCGATAATCGCCCTTATATTATTTTATAAGGTACCAGGACGATAGAACGATTATCTTTTGGCCAACAGATTTAAGGGATATATATC
Source organism: Strongyloides ratti (assembly GCF_001040885.1). Classification (NCBI taxonomy): domain Eukaryota; kingdom Metazoa; phylum Nematoda; class Chromadorea; order Rhabditida; family Strongyloididae; genus Strongyloides; species Strongyloides ratti. The sequence continues at coordinate 2,835,519 of NC_037309.1, read as the reverse complement.
TATATAAATCACTTAAATTTATTTATTATGTAATAAAACTGATAAAACCAATTAACACATAAATATAAAGAATACAATTATAAATGTATGACAATTATTATCAATTTTATTTATAATTATAATATTACATAACTTAAAAGCTTTTATCAGGATGTTAATAATATTATCATATTATTTATCATGATCTAAAAACCAATTTACATTTATACATACATCATATAATATAAATATAAAAATTTTTAAGACATTTAAAAATATTATTACAAAATAAAAAAAGTGCGTTAACATTTTTCACAAATACACATTTTTAACATTAATATTTTCACTTAAAAATATACTTAAATTTAATATAATATATATATAATAACAATTTTGATTTTCGTTATGTCTATAAATTATATAATTTTATTTTTTTTTAACATCAAACATTAAAAATAAATTGCAGGAAATGATACAAAAAAAAAATAATAAAAAAGAAATATGCTTTAATATTATGATAAGTTACTCTTTTTTTTCTTTTTTAAAAATGAAAGATAAAATACTTCATACATTATATTTTTCATGGTACACGTTAACTTTCAATATGAAATATCTTATTTATTTTAATAATAATAATAATTATTATTAATAAGATCGTATTAATTTATCTCTTTGGGCAAAGATATCAGCACGAAGGCATTGTGCAAAAAGTATTCCCATTATTTGAGTTACTGAAATTACAATTAAAAAAGATCCAGAATAAATAAAATTATTAGCCAGCCATAATTGTAATTTTGGGAGACAACCCTCAATATATATTGCTTTAACAAGATTTTGTTTATTTAATCTTGCTCCATGTCCACAAGCATAATTTGTTAAACCTTGATCATGTCCTTGTACACAACATGAAAATGGTACACCACCAGCTTCCTGTGATTTTAATGATGTTGCAGAAGCATTAAAATATATATTTAAATCCCAATCATCTGCACCATTAATACCACAACATTGAAAATCTTGTTGCATCCAATCTATAACAGTTTGTAAATCAGGATCATCTCTATACATTTTTATCATATCATCTAACTTTAATCGATATTCACCTTCAATATAATCTTTTGATACATATACAAACATAGCTAAACTTAATTCAGCAATTAATATTAATCCTAATATTGTTGAATATAATGCCAAAAGACATGTATTTTCTCTTAATGCACCAACACAACCACTAAAACCTATCAAAAATATTATTGAACCAACAATTATTAATATCCATGCAGGGTCTAAATAAAATTTTGATAATCTATTTAATTGTGTATAAGGATTTGTTTTTTCTATTTGTGCCCATATTCCAATAGCAAGAAGTGCAAAACCAAGTATCCAAAATGATACATTAAAACCAAAAACTGAATATTTCATACAACAGCTTATCTCTGTTTCATGATAAGGATAATACCTGTAATTATGTCTATACCTATGATTTCTTGACTAAAAAAAATATTTATTATATAAATAAATTAAAAATAAAAAACAACATACCGATACATTATTTGATAATGGTTGACTACTACTATGATTAGGTTGTCTTCTTTGTTGATTTGCCATATTTTAAATATTTATTATTTTCAACAATAAAAAAATATTGATATATGGATATTTTTTTTTTTAAATAAATAATAATAATAAATTATTAAATATCCATAAAGATAAATTTATATATGAAAGATTTCAACAAAATAAAATAAATGTATAAAATTATTTTGTGAAAAGAATATTAAAATAAATATATGTATTGTCAACAAAAATAATACTTAAAGGTGTCTATATTATCAGGTAGTATTTATAAAAAGGTACCACTGACAGATGAGTAATATTGATAGGATTGTTAAAGCTCTAAATGATCTTCACTTTAAGTATATAATATAGTTTATTTTTTTACAATATACATAAATATAATCCACAAGCACTGTATAGATTGTTTAACTAAAACATAAAAAAAAGATAAAATATTAGTAAAACAATTGAAAGAAAAAAAAATTATAATAATAATAATATATCCGCTGACAAAAAAAGCTGTTTTAATAAAATAGTATGTATTCTTCCAATACTATTCGTTTAAAGAAATACCTTTATTATATCATTAATTTTAAAAATACTATATAAAATGTAGTCCGTGACTCTTTAGTTTAAACGAGGTCATTTATAAAAAGACAAAGTTATTTAGTAGTTAAAAGATAATAGATATTTAATTTGATTTTTTTATTTTTATTTTAAAAAGTATTAATATTATTTGAATGAAATTATTTTTGCTGTAGGATGTTAAATAACATTATAAATAAATTCTAGTTTTATTTTATATTGATAAAATATATACTTATAAAAAAACCAGTGAACCCTAATCTGTTAAATAAGAAGGTAAAATATTTAATGAAGGAACATGTTTTATCATTAAATTTTTTTTTTTATATTTTTATATTGTTGCAAAAATACTTTTTAAAATTTTAAAAATATAAAAGATGTGTATTATATTATTATAATATATAATTATTGTTATATATTGTTACAAAAATGTATAGATGTTAAATATCATAATATATATGTACATATACGCGTTTTAAGAGGTATGTTGATTGTATGTATTGTGAATGAAAAATCATAAAACACAATAATATTGAAAAAAAAAGAAAAGAAAAAGGAAACATGATCAATTTGATAAGAAACAAATATTGTTAATATTGTAAATGCTTATTTGATATCATAAATTATTAAATGTATACATTTTATTCAATAGTTTTTCTAACATTAGGAATTATAGGATTCCTTATATCATTATTTATTTTATTTATTCATTTAAATAGTAATCAACTATTACAAGATTATGTTGTTGTTGTTCCAAGACTTGTTGTTGATGTTCTAATTCATGGAATATTTATAACTTCTGGTATACTTATAACTACTAATTTTATTTGTATATCTTTTATAACATTATTATCAGTTATAGTATTACAAGTAAGTTAAAACTTTTTTTTTAATAATATATAAAAAAAAGAATAACTTTAAAAAAATTATTTTTAATTTTAATACTACTTTAGATATGTTTTTCATTAAATAATAATATTTATATATTATTAGCAGTTCAGTATCCTGTTAAACTTATAGAATTACCTCTAAGAAAAAGATATTTACTTATGTTTATATGGTTAATTTTAAGTCTTATCGTAATAATACCATTTGTTATTATAAAAAATGTCACTATATGTGATTTAAAAGATTCATATAGAATTATATATATTATTATTGGTGTTATTTCCATCATTTCAAATATTTTAATTATTACATCAATTTTTTGTGTTAAAAATTCAAAAACAAAAAGAGAATTAGCAAATGAAGCTAAAATAAGTATTTTAGCTACGTTACTCCCATCTATAGGATGTATTGCTGCATCATGGTATGACATATCAGAAGAAGCCAAAGATATGGTTTATGTTTTATGTTATTGTTTAATTGGTCTTTATATAGTAAGCAATAATGTTTTCATTTTATTAAATGATGATGTACAGGTAAATAATTGTATTTTTTTATTTTATATAAAAAAAATATAAATATATAATTTTTTTTAGAAAGCAATTAAAGGAATCTCACGACGTATAAGGCCAATTCATTTTAATAACATATAATAACTCAAATGATTTAATCTCAAAAAATAATGCTTTCTATTTTACTATTATATATTTTTTTTTAAATAAAACAAAATTTAAAATAAGTATTCATTAATAAACAAACGGATGTGGTAAAAAAATCATGTCTAACTTCCGGCAACATAATTTCACGTACTTTTATTAAATAAATGTAGTCATAAATTATATCTTTTTTTTTGAAGATATTTTAAGGAATATATCTATTTATTCATGATAAAATTAAATATTATTTAAACATTTTTATCAACAATATACATATACATAGATATATAAATATATTAGTTGAGTAGTTGTTGAATATTTGTTTATTAGTAAATAAGTGAATTGAATAAAAATTTCTTCTTCCATAATTCTTTTTTAAATATGTATATCAATAGTAAAATTATGATGATATCTGTATATTTATATGTCTATATTTAAATATCTATTCAACAGTTTATATTTTAAAATACATTCATCCAATTTAATATATCATTTTTATGTAATCCTTATATATCTATATATTTATGATTGGTATATTATTTTGTAAAAAATAAATACAATTACTTATTATAAATATTACATATTTTATCATAATGATAATCTTTTTCTTTTTTTTTTAAAAAAAAAAAATCTTTCATACATATACTTTTCTTTTTTTTTTTTTTAAAAATAGTATAATTTGTAGTGTTAAAAAATGCTAATGATATATTTAGTGTTAAATTAGTAATATATGGCGAATAATTTTAAAAGGAAAATAAATTATCGAAGTAACCACAATTTTTGTTTTTAATTTTCGATGTAGTTAATAAATATATATGTATATATATATATAATTTATTTTCAAAATATAGATCTTTTAATAAAGTATAAATTTAGACGATACCATAATATTTTTTAAAATTTCAGTTACTTTTTATATAAATAAAATGTTAAATATTATAAATGAAAATTACATGTTTTACTTTGATAATTAATGATCATCATAAAACCAAAGATTTTATTTTTCATTATAAATATTTATGTTATTTATAGTAAATAAAAGTATTTATAAGTAATTTTAATTATATACATATATATATATATTTTTTTTTGTCTTTCTTTAAGTTTAATTTAATGGAAAAAAAATATTTTAAACTTAAATGTTGCTTTGTAAATGTAACTTTTGAAAACTTTTAAGTAATAACATTTTCTTTAAAAATATGCTTATATAAATATATATATATATATAATATATAATATAGATAAAAGAGTTATTGAGATTTTAAGTTTCTGATATGGTTGAAACATTGTTTGATATTTTATAAAGAAAAAGTGAAAAGATGTCCCAAAGGTACAAACAATATTTCAGAATTTTAAAAATACTATTGAAGTTTACTATAAATTGTTTCCCTTTTAAATATGACACTTTAAACATATTATTTTCTTCTTCTTAATTTTAAAAGTTTATATTCTTAACTTTTTTGTTTACAATGTATATATTTGATAATTGTTTATAAGGAGTGATTTAACGGAAAAGGAAAAAAAAAACTTTTTAAACAAATTTTTAGGAAAACTATTAATTCTCCGGTAATGGGTGAATGACCAATTGAATAAAAATTTTTAACCAGCTATATTCTTTTAAATAAAATTTTTTTTTTTTATTTTTGATTTATTTTATCTATTCATTTATCATTTTTAAAGAATTATTTCTACAAAAATTAAAATATGGGAAAAACATCAACCACCCGTTTACTAAGTAAGTATTAAAATATACTAAAAAAAATTATTTATATACTATTAGATTAAAATAAATAATTTTTTTTTTTCAATATATAATTTTCTTATTACTTAAAAGGACAAGATATAAGCAATTATAAGTACTTTGTCTTTTTATAAATTATTTGATTGCCATCGTAAAACTTGACAATATTTAAATATATTTTATTTAATAAAAATATATAATATAATATTTTTACCCCTTTATAAAAATAGCAAAAAGTAAAAATATATATACAAAATATATTTTATGTGTTTTTTTTTATAAAATGCTTATATGAATTTGTTATATTTAAATCTTATTTAACTGCCCTTTTTATTTTTATCACCAAAGCATAATATATCTCTTTACTACATATAAATTTTATTTGTAATTAAATATCCTCAATATAAATTTGATAAATATAAATATTTTACATAATTGACTGAGAATAACATTTAGTAACTTTTTAACTTAAAACTTTATATATTTGAAAAAAAAAAACAATAATAGTTAATTTTTAAAAATATATAAAAATTTTTCATTCTTTATTTTAATATTCTTGCAAATTAGATTATATATATATTTTTTTGTCTAAACAATCAAATCTTACCATAAAAAAGATTTTATTTATTAACTTCACTAAACGCAATATAATGTCTCTTAATTGTTCTTCACAAAATTTTATTTGTATAAATTTGTACATCAGTTTAAAATTTTTATCAGCTGAATAAAAGTTGTCTTCTCTTTTTGGATATAAAGTTAAATTATATATAAAATAGTTTAATATACTCAATGACACAACATTTACAATGCTATGATAATTGATATTGTCAAGTTTTTTGATAGCAACATGTTATACTTCATGCAGTATTCTTAATTGAAAATATTAAACTTTCATTAGAATTTTCTTAATTTTTTTTCCTCTTTTTTAACTTAATATTTTTTTTTTACTTTAATATTATATAACTAATTTTTTGTTAATTTTTTTAAGTGGCTAAGGCTGCTGTAATAAGTGGGGCAATGATTGCTAGTAAAACATCTGAATCTGCTATATCAAATCCATCAGAAATGAATTCTAAATTAAGTACAAATGAAAATTTTTTAATACAAAAAACTTCAAAAGATATACAACAAAATACTACATACCGTCCAAGAGAATCATTAACAGCATTAGCAGATCTTTTAAATGCCTCATCATCATTTTCAAAAAAACGTTTAAGGACAGGTAAAAAGATAATTAATAATTTTTTTTTAATTAATATTATTATTTTTTTTCAGAATATCTTGAAAGAAAATCATTTATTAATTTATTAAAAATAGCTTGTGTATTTGATTTATTAACAGTATGTTTAAATACACCAAGAACACTTGAATTATGGCCTCCATTAATTTATATTATTTTTGTTGTTGATACATTTACAACAATTACTTTTTTAATTGAAAGTATTATCAAAATAAAATGCTATGGATTAATAAAACCTTCTAATGCATATTTTCGTCAACGATGGTTACAATTTGACTTTATTTTAATGTTTTCCCAAATATCTTCATGGATTTTAGAAATTTATTTATTATTAACAATACATTTATCATTTTTAAATTTAACTTATCGTCCTATATGGACAATGATAAGATGTGTAAGACCATTAGTAATAATAAGATTAATACGTCTTACTGTTAATTTTAATTTGCCGCAAAATAGAATACAACAATTATTAAGAAGATCCAGTCAACAAGTCCAAAATGTCACTGTATTTTTTGTCTTTTTTATGGCACTTTATGCTATACTTGGTATACAATTATTTGGTAGATTAGATTATCATTGTGTTTTACCAGGAACAAATCCATCTAATGTTACTATTCATGATCTTGCTATTCCTGATACAATGTGTTCAAAAAAAGGTGGTGGTGGATATGAATGTCCAGATAATTTAGAATGTATGAAATTAGATTTAGATGCTAAAGCTGAAGGTTTTTATGGAATGTTTGATAATTTTGGTGCTAGTGTATTTACAGTTTATATGGCAGCATCTGAAGAAGGATGGGTATATGTTCTTTATGATTGTATGGATTCATTACCATCACATTTAGCTTTCATATATTTTTTAACATTAATATTTTTCTTAGCATGGCTTGTTAAAAATGTTTTTATAGCTGTTATAACAGAAACATTTGCTGAAATTCGTGTACAATTTTCAGAAATGTGGCAAAAAAATGATGTCTCAATTGATGAAGAATTTAAAACTAAAATTGAAAAAGGAATTAATGGTTGGAATTTAGTAAGATTGGATTTAGATAATAAAATTGTAACAGGAAAATATCAAATACTTTCAACAATTCTTCATTCTGTTTTTTTTCAAGCATTTGTTATTACATTTGTCCTTGCTAATGCCTTTGTAAATGCCTCATTTTTTTGGGCTCATAATGAAAGTGATATTAAAAGGAAAGAATTATATTATAAAATTGAATGTGTTTTTACGCTTATTTTTAATATTGAATGCTTTGTAAAAATAATGTGTTTTGGCATTAACCAATACTGGAAAAGGAATGTTTTTAAATTTGAACTTATTTTAGCAATTGGAAGCACCTTAAATGTTTTACCAATATTTTATGATAAAAATATTTTTACATATTTTCAAGTTTTTCGTTTATTACGCCTTATTAAAGCAAGCCCAATATTAGAAGAATTTGTCTGGAAAATATTTAGTCCAGGAAAAAAATTAGGTGGATTAGTTATATTTACTGTTACATTTATTATTATTGCATCAACGGTTTCATTACAATTATTTCTTCATGTACCAGATTTAGATCATTTTCAAACATTTCCACAAGCATTTATGGCAATGTTTCAAATAATAACACAAGAAGGATGGACAGATTTTGTAGTTGAAGTATTACGAATGATTAATGATGAATGGACTCCTTTTGTTGCAATATATTTTGTTGCATATCATCTTTTTGTAACATTAATTGTTTTAAGTTTATTTGTTGCTGTTATTCTTGATAATTTAGAAATGGATGAAGAATTAAAAAAAATGAAACAATTAAAAGCTAAGGAACAGACAACTTCAATGCGTCTAACTTTACCATGGAGATTAAGAATATTTGAAAAATTTCCAACACGACCACAAATGGTTAAACTTAAAAAAATTAATAGTGAATTTCCAACACCAAAAATGCGTGACTCTTTTACTCATCAATTTGTTATAAATGGTGAAACTGATATTGAAGACCATTTTGAGGAAAGTGCAGCAAATAAGCATAAGAAATTATTAACATCTAATAATAAAATTTTTTCTAAAATGAAAATTATTTCTTTAAGACATTCAGGTTTTTTAACTATGGGAAATATGGTTAAAAAATTATTTACTAAAAATAGGCATAATCAGGCAAATTATTTTAAAAATACAAATTTAGATGCAACACAAAAAATTATTGAACAATTAAATGAAAATGGTGAATTTGGTAGATTTAATGAATATCAAAATGATGGACTTAAAAAAGATTCAAAAGATGGTGGTGGTATTGATATTAAAGCATTTCAACAAAAAAGACTTTTAGCTGAATTTACAAGAAGTAGAATAGAAGAAGAAATGAGAGAAAATCATCCATATTTTGATTCACCATTATTTATATTTGGTAAAGATTCGAAATTTCGTAAATTTTGTGAGTATGTTGTTAGTGCACAATATAATTATTTAAATCATATGTCTGATATAAATGTTATTTCAAAATATTCAAGAAATTATAAACAAATACGTTCTATTGTTGGTTTATTACCATATCTTGATTGGGTAATGGTATTTGTAACATCATTAAGTTGTATATCAATGATATTTGAAAGTCCATGGCCAACAACTGGAGAAAATTTAGTTATGTTTAATTTTTATCTTCAAATAGCTGATTATATATTTGTTTTAGCTATGACAATTGAATTAACTATGAAAATTGTTGCAAATGGTTTATTTTTTACACCAAAAGCATTTTGTAAAGATTTAGGTGCATTTATGACAATATTTATTTATTTAACAAGTTTAATATTTTTATTAACAATGAAAAAAAAAGTTGAAATGAATTCTAAAGAACAATTATTAATGATATGTAGAGCTATGCGACCCCTTAGAATATATACATTAGTACCACATATAAGAAGAGTTGTTGTTGAATTATTTAGAGGATTTAAAGAAATATTACTTGTAACAATTTTAATGATTGTTGTTATGTTTATGTTTGCAAGTTTTGGTGTTCAAACAGTTGGTGGAAGATTAGCTGCATGTAATGATCCAACAATAACAACAAGAGAAAATTGTACTGGTGTATTTTGGCAAAAAATATTTGTTACAAGACTTGAAGTACATGGAAAAAATGATGAAGATATACATCCAAAAATTTTAGTACCAAGAGTTTGGACAAATCCTAGAAATTTTAATTTTGATCATATTGGTAATTCAATGTTAGCATTATTTGAAACATTATCATATAAAGGTTGGAATGTTATAAGAGATATATTAATGAAACGTCAAGGACCATGGGCAGTTGTTTTTATACATATATATGTTTTTATTGGTTGTATGATTGGTTTAACATTATTTGTTGGTGTAATAATTGCTAATTATACACAAAATCGTGGTACAGCATTATTAACAGTTGATCAAAGAAGATGGCATGATTTAAAAGCAAGATTAAAAATGGCTCAACCATTACATGTACCACCAAAACCAAGAGATTCAGCAAAATTTAGAAAACGTGTATATGATTGGACAATGTCAAAAACATTTAATAATTTTTTCTTTTATATGGTTATATTTAATTCAGCAACACTTCTTGTACCATGGAGTGTTGAAGAAGAAAAAGAATTATCAAAATTTTTATATTTTGTTACATTTTTATCAGCAATAGCTAATGTAGCATTTGCAATTGAAGTTATTTTAAAAATAATAGCATATACAATTAATGGATTTTGGCAAAGTAGAAGAAATAAAATTGATTTATTAATAACAGCACTTGGAATTGTATGGATATTTTTACATTTTTTTGTTGCATTACCAGCAAGTGTTGTTGGTGGTGCTGTTAGTTTAAAACGATATACATATACATTTGGATATGTTATTGTTGTAGCAAGATTTTTTACTATTGCTGGAAGAAATACAATATTAAAAATGTTAATGTTAACAGTATTTATGTCAATGTATAGAAGTTTTTTTATTATATTAGCAATGTTTTTACTTGTCTTATTTTATGCATATACTGGTGTTATATTATTTGGTATGGTAAAATATGGACAAGCTGTATCAAAACATGTTAATTTTAGATCTGGTTCAGAAGCATTAGTTGTCCTTTTTAGATCAGTTACTGGAGAAGATTGGAATGATATTTTTCATGATTCATCAATAAGTCCACCATTTTGTTATTGGAAAGAAGGTTTAAATTATTGGGAAACTGATTGTGGTAATTATTATGGAGCAATTATATATTTTTGTTCATTTTATTTAATTATTACATATATTGTAAGAAATTTACTTGTTGCTGTTATTATGGAAAATTTTTCACTTTTCTATTCATCTGAGGAGGATGCTTTATTAAGTTATGCTGATATTAAAAATTTTCAATTAATTTGGAATATGTTAGATACAGAACAAAAAGGTAGTATTCCAGTTAAAAGAGTTAAATTTCTTTTACGTTTACTTAAAGGAAGATTAGAAGTTGATACAAATAAAGATAGGCTTCTATTTAAACATATGTGTTATGAAATGGAAAAAATTCATAATGGTGATGATGTAACATTTCATGATGTTTTATATATGTTAAGTTATAGAAGTGTTGATATTAGAAAATCTCTTGAGCTTGAGGAACTTCTTCAAAGAGAAGAATTAGAATATATAATTGAGGAAGAAGTTGCAAAACAAACAATAAAATTATGGCTTGAAAAATGTTTAAGAAAAAATAAAACATTAGCAACACATAAAGATACATTAATACATCCATCTTCTTTTTATCATTCTATGCTTCATTCTACAGATGTTGATAATGAATCTATTAAATTTGGTTTATCATCAATAAAACAACTTCATAATGTTGGTAATAGAACAGACTTTCAATCAGAAAAATCTATAACATCACATGGAAAATCTTCAGTTGTAACAGATTTATATCAATCAAAATCAACAGATATATTACAACCAGAAACTAATTCAATAGATTCAGTAACTTCAAAGTTAACTATACAACATGGAAAAAGAAAAGAAAGGCGAAAATCTATATCAGATGTCAATGAAACAAAAACATTTATCAATGAGGCAGCTAAAAAATTTTTACATTCAGCAAATGTTCGCAAAATTTCAATGTTAGGAAAAAAATTATCAAATCTCTCAACAACAACAACAACATCTTCTTCTTCACATGATATCCCACAACATATACCATTATCAAATATTAAATTATCACAACAATCACATCATCATCGTATGTCAGCACATAATCTTGATCAAATAGAAGAATGGGATACAGATGATTCTGATATTCATCTTTCTACATCTTTAGTTACACAAAAATTAAGTTTACCATCTTCAAAAACTTCTATAGATTGTTATAATCTAACATCATTAAATAATACTACTGTTGGGAAACATCATCAAAATTATACAATTAGAAGAGCTAGAACAATATCCCCAACATATCACAATTACATTTTAAAAGAAGAAGATATCATAACTGCAGATCTTGATAATACATCTATAAATGAAGACATTGAAAAATGGTGGAATTCAATAAAATAGCCTTGTTTTAATTTATTTTATTTTTCTATAAACAAAAAAATTTCTTTTATCATATTATTAAGAAAGAATTAATAATAATAATAAAACGCTTAAATAGTATTAACAATTATTATATAATAAATTATTAAAATTTATAAAAATAATTGAAAAGTCTCAATATATTTTTTTTGAATATTTCATAATAAAAATTTTATCTTTTTTAATTATTTATATTTTTTATTCAACTTGTATTTCTTATTATATAATACCAAAAGACTATTTTTTTGTTTGTTTATCAGAATATAATATTATTAAAAAAATAGATAAAAAAACTAGATATTTATAAATAGGTCACTATATGTATATTTTTTTGTTCTTAAATAAAAAAAACTAAGAATCTTACTAACAATATTATGATATTTTAAAAACATTAAAATTACTCTTAACTTCATAATTTTTTTAAATATATCTCTATTTTTCTTTACTATCTACCACCATAACATTAAAAAAAAGAAGTATATTTTTAATAATTTTACTATTATTTATTGTTAATGACATATAAATCTATAACTTAAGTTAAGTTAATTCTTTAAAATAAGAGTATACTTTAATAAAAAAAAATTATTTTATTTATTATAAGTTTTTACTTTATAGAACAATATCATTTTTAAGTTAAGAATAAATATCATCCCATTCTTTGTATTTTAAATTTCTTTGGGTTAAATTATTTATCTTTAATTGATAGAAAAAAATATACATTATTAAAAATATTATTTTTTTTTGAAAAAAAGAAAATGAATTATTTAAAGATAATAACAAAAATACACTACTGCAGCGCGAATTTTGTGACATTCCAATAGCTAAAGTTGTGGTATACAATAATGCAAAACTTATGAAATCATCTCAATTTTATCTTCTGATATCCTGTATATATTTTGATAATGAATTCGAAATAACATGATAGATTAAAACGTAGAAATGTTTGAAGTCTACTTCAACCACGTTACACTTAAACGTTAACAAAATACAATTAGTATTTTTGCTATACTTTTTTAAAATTTTTTTTTCATACGAGACATGCTTGAATAATATTTACATACTTGAAAACCGTATTTGGAAAAGATCAGCACTTCTTTTTAGATATTAATACAAATATATTCAATTTTTATCTTTTCATTTTTCATATATCTTTGACATAGTTTATAAATATAATTTTAAAAAAAATTCTTGCTAATTAAAGTACTCAAAAAGAAAAGTTTATTTTTATAAGTGTGTAAATAATAATTTAAATAATATAAATAGTAATTTATTATCCAAAACATTTTATTAATTTTGTTTATAGTAATTTTATTGATAAAAATTATAAATAAAACAGATGATGTGTTTTAAGTATATACAAAAATTTATGACAAAAAAATGAATAAGAAGATTCTATAGACAAAAGCTTTGTTTTTATGATAAAATTTAGTTAAACAATAGTTGTATTATTATTTTTTGATTCATTAGTTTTCAAAAAAAACTTTTTCTTTGTCTGGTAGTACAATGATATCAATTGTGTTTTCATATGACATATCTCATCTACAATATCTTTATTTTATCGATAACATCAATTGTTACCTTTTTTTTTCTATAAATATAAAAGATTTTACAGTATATCATATTACATTTTTTTTAATTTTTTCTATCCTTTAATAGTTTCTTAACAACAAGTTAACTTGTGTTTTAAAGTAGTCTATTATTGGATGGAATTTTATTATTTTCTAAAGGTTACCATATGATTGACTTTTGGTTTACTTTGAATATTAAATTTTAGAAAAGATAATATTTTTTAAAGAATTTTTTGATATTATAATAGTAATGTTAAATATTTGTTTGATAAATAAAGTTTAAATCATTCTTGTAGTTATTAATAAAATTTAATTCTCTTTTAAGCTTTTTGAAAAATAATATTTTAAATTTAATTATTTAAATTTTATATCTTTTTTAAAATATATCTTAAATTGCTTAGATAAAACATTCATGGTTATTTTAATTTTAATAAAAAGCACTAATTTTCATTTAAAATTTTCAAGAACAATTAAAACATATATTCAAAAGTAATTTTAATAATGTTATGTGGTTCATAAATTTAATAACTAAAAAGATACACTTCTTTCTTAATAATGAAAAGTTTAATTAGTAAAATTATATTTCATCTGGATAAGTCAAAGTAAATTTTAAAAGAAACATTATTTACATTTATAACGATATAACTAATTAGTGAATATATTTTACTGTAATTAAATGTTGCCAATAATATTAACATACTTTTCAAACTTTTCTTCTTATTTTATGTTATATTTTTAGCATAATGAATAGATATTTAATTAAGTTAAAATTTTTTAAAACAAAACTTTTTTTAAAAGGAAATTAAAAAAGTTTTTTCGTTTATGAAAATTTTATAAATATCGGAAAAAAGTATTACAAATATCTCTAATTACTTTTATTTATTCTCTTTATTATAATCTTTTTCATTTTAACAAATATAAAAAGTTAATTCCAACTTCTTTTATATTATTACATTTATATGTTTTAAATAAAAGATTTTGATATTGAAAAAATTTCTAGTAATTAATTTAAATACAATTTAATATATTTATATTTTTGTAGTTTTCAAATCAAACATTTTGTACCATTATAAATAAAAAGTTAAAAATAGTTATGTAATTTGTTAATGTTAATTAAAAAAATATTAATTTAATATTTTAAGTTTATTTTATCTTATAATTGAATACTTAAATGTAAACATATACTTTATTTTTAAAGTTGTTTATTTTAAATATTAGCATAAAATATCAAACTACCGTATTAAAAGATCCAAAATAATAATAATTAATCATTTTACAATGTAATTAAAAGGTCCTTATGTTATTCATGTGATATGTATATTTTTTTTATAATGAATAGATCTTTAGATTATGTGATTTAAAAATTTTTTTTATTTTTAATATAATTACTTATTATCTAAAAAATTAAATAACATTTTTTTTGTCTATTATCTTTATAAAATTACTACTTTAATGATATTTGTATTTTTAAAACGTGATAATAACAATGGTAAGAAATGTGATTGGTAAGTTAAATAAATTTCTATTATAAAAAATGATTTCACATTTAATATCAATAATTTTTTTTCATTAATTTTCCACTATTATATCTTTTAAAAATAAAAATTAAATTCTTTTTAACATTTTTAAAAGTTATACAGTAGTTTGAAACTACTATATAATGATATAATGTAGTTATAATTATTAAAAAATGTTTTGTTTACATTTAAATAAACTACAGTTTATGTCATATTTCTTTGAAACAATATACAATTAACTTCCAAAGTATGTTAATCACTATTGTTTAAATTTAAAAAAATATATAGCTTTAACATTAATTTGTTTCCAAATTTCTTGATAATTAAATTGATTTTTTTTAAATCAAGATAAAAAAATACTTTTTAGAAAAATGGAATTTTTATAAGAATTTAATAATAACTTTTTTTTACTTTTTACTAATAAGTGTTTTATGTTACTTTAAATGGAATATACCATGATGTTTGTTAATTTGCTAAAAAGTTATTTTTAAAATAATATTTAATTAATTAATTATATACTTTACTACAATATAATTGAAATTGATTAACAAGAATTTTAATTATTAAAATAATATAATTTCCAAATATATACTTTAAATTATGTAAAATTAGTAAAGTAACAAGTTATTTTTAAATTAATCTTTAACAAAATAAAAAAAAGTTGATTTCTGCTCTCAAATTGATTTTTTCTATAAATTATTTCGTTTGTGTCCAAATAAAAAAATATTATTATCATTAATTTATAATTATACATTATTTTCACTTGGATTATTATCCTATAATCATGTAAACAAAAAATATTATTAAAAAAAAGTGATCAATGTTGCAAATAATAATGTTTATTGATGTTAGAGAAGATTATTTTTCATACATATATTTATGTATAAATTTTTTTTTAGTAATAAAGGTAGTATTTGTAATTTATAATAGTATAAACATTAAAATATAATTTGTTTCATTAATAATATATTAATCATAAAATAAATATTATATTCAAATTATATTATATATCAATAAAAATATTTTAAGTTATAAAATCTTAATTTTAAACATAAAAAACAAAATTATTAGCAACATTTCTAAAGCGTATTTTTGATTTACAATATATGAAAAAATGCTTAACAAATTATTAAAAATATAATAATGGATAAATAAAAATCAAAATTTTTAGAATATTGCTTTTTTTGTCGTACTCTTCCAAATCTATTAAATAACTATTAAACATTTTTAATAAAAATATTATTTTTATATTTTTTAAATTAGAAAAACATTCTTAATGTATATTAGATAGGTTTCTATAAACTGTCTTTAAAACTAAAATAACAATTCAATTTTATTCTTTTGCAAAAAAAATTTTTTTAATCAACATATAAAATGTAGGATAATTGATAGCTATTTTAATAACTCCATTTAAATTAATGAATATTAAAAATGTTATATTGTTAAAAAAGTTATTTAAATATTTTCAAGAATTTAAAAATTATTCTAACATAAGACGTAGATGATGCTGATACATTTAATTTAATTGTTAGAAAAGATCAAAATTTGTACATAGTACAAAAAAAAAATTAATAAACATGTAAATTTATTATCTTTATTATAGTCAATTTTTTAAAATAATATATGATTTTTTACATAACTTATATTTCTAATATCTATAATTTGTATTTAACATATTTTTAGTTTTAAATTGACAAATGTGAAGCTAAAAATATTTCCAGTTTAAAATTTTAGATATTGTTTTAAAATTAAAAACTAATCTCTGATAAAGAATTTTTATTGGTAAATATAAATCAAAATAAATTTTATTACCATTTATTATATAAATAATTTATAAGTTTTTAATATATTGAAAAAAGTTTTCTCTTTAATAAATATTTATTACTTTTTAAATTTCTTTTTATAAAACAAATTGAAAATATTAATATATTGTAAACATTTTTGTAAATTAATCCCGCAAACCAATTTATTATTTTTTAATAAAAAAATAAAAATAATTGAACCCGACGTGATTTGAACACGCAGCCTTCCGATCTGGAGTCGGACGCGCTACCGTTGCGCCACGGATTCATATTAGAGAAGAAGTCGATCCCTTAATGCGGAAAAACAAAGACATTTAATTTATTTTATTATATATATCAAGTTTAAAAATGTTTACTATTTTAATCTTATATTTATATATGTTACATAATTCTTTTAATTACATCTGTCATATCAATCTTAAACCTAACATTATTTATCACAAATTTATTATTTTAATCCCACACTTTCAAAAGTCTTCTAATGACAATCTAAAAAAGACAAATTTAAAATTTTATTAATCATAAAATTGTTAAACTATCAATTATGTTATTATGTTTTGTTTTAATAGAAAAAAGAATAAAATATAATTATTTACAATTTTTATTATTTAAAAATAGAATTAATTTTAAATAATCAAAATATTTGTTTATTTCTCAGAAGACTTTTTTAAAGCATAAAAAAATTAATCTTTTATAGTGTAATTTTTTTTCAATTAAAATGATATATTATTATTTTTAAGAAATAAAATAAATGGTTTTTTAAAAATTTATATTTTTTTAAATTTTTATATAAATTTAAAGTATGTTTTTTATAGCTTTAAAAAGAAAAAAAATATGAATTAATTTTTAAGTTAAAAAGATTGTTTTTTTTTGTAATGAATAAGTTTATTATATTTTACAATAAAACTTTATAGTCCCTTCAAAGAATAATACACTAAAAAATCTTATTAATCATTGTTTTATATTATGTTAAATAATCTCTATTCAATATTTACTTTCTATTTCATATAATAAAAATATTGCGATTTTTTATAAAACAAAGATTGACACACAAATAACAGAATAAAAGTTCCTTGTTTATATTATTCATTTTATTATATTTATATGTGTTTAAAAAAATATAAAAAAGTTTCCTGCATAAAAATAAAGTTTCAATGATTAAGGAATTTAATTAATATTTCAAGAATGACCTTTTAAAAATTATACTACCATTAAAAACTTTTCTTGTTAAATAACTTAGCATATTGTTATTATTGTTAATGATAAATTGTGATTTAGAAAAAATATTTAAAAATTTAAATTAACAATTTATTTTATATATTAAATATTAATAAAAAATTTAAAAAAAAAAAAGTATAAATATATTAATAAATATGTTACTTAAAAATTCTAAAATATTCAAGTTTTTTAAAAATTGTTTGATTTGAACGTGTTAACTAGATGTTAATGAAATGATACTATTTTATAAACATGTTATTTTAAAAAATTATTTTATTACAAAGCAATGCACAAAAACCTGAATGTAATATTTTATCATTCATTATTTTTATACAAATTTTTTGGATAATTTTTTTTTTCAAATATTTAAATTTAATAGTTTTTTTGGTGAATATTTATTCTTTAAATACTTTGATCTTTGAGAACTTTTTTAGGTAAACAATGCAATTAAATTTTACTTATTATTTGTTAAAATAAATAGAAATTAAAAAAATGTTATTTGAATAAACTCAAATTCCATTTAAATTTTAATTTTCTTCGATATTATTACTTGAATCTCTTATTGAAATATATTCTTGTTCTTCTCTTTCATTAGAATATGGAATTCTTTTATCAACTGTTTCCATTTTTATACCCAATTCATCAAGAATATCATCTAATTTTGAGACGTAGTCGAAATGTCCTGTTATAATATGTGATAACTCATGATTTGCGATCTTATGTCTATTATAATTAGTAAATTTTATTGGTGATATACCAGCTATTGAAAATTGTATACTCATTGTTCTGTATAAAAATTTTAACATCCAATCATTAGAACTGTAACCGTTAATAATTCTTCCAGCAACAACTTTACAAGTCAATTCCCATTGAGCTGGTGATGCTGATACTGGTGCTCCAAGTAGAATGACATTGTCAATAATTCCTCTTGACTCTGGTCTTGATGCCATTTTTAATAGACAATGAAATATTACTCTAGCTCCTAAAGAAAAACCAATTAATGTAACTGGTTTATGACCATTTGGTCTTTGTAGTAATGTCTCTGCTAATTGTTCTCCAATTTCAACACTTCTTGAAATACAAACATTCCAAGGATTGTCAATCATACTAGCAATTGAAATTAATGCGACAGGCCATGCTATAGCTGTCAATAAACCATGTAAAGCTGTTTCCATTAATGTTTGTTGAACTGCTGTTGCTACAACACCAGATAACAAGTATGTTAAGGCATTCCCTAGCTCAAGTAGATATTTACTTTCATATACCAAAGCATACTGTTCTTTAGATGCACGTAAATTTCTCCATGGATACGTAAAAGCACAATTCTCGCTGTTCTAATTAACTTTTTTTATAAATTTATAATTATAATAAACTTACTCTTGTTATCCATCCACTTACAACAATTATTGTTTGTAAACTACAACCTTCTGAAAATTTAACAAATTCAAATTGTTCAATATTTCCAACTCTTTTTTTCATTTTATAACTTGTTAATCCAGCTCCAGCTACACCAAAAGCAGTTCCTAATATTGCAGCACCTGCTGTTGTAGCTAAAGCTGTTGTAGCTGCAGTTGTACCAATTATAGCAGCAGCTCCTGATGCTACAAATGGTGCTGCTAATCCCCCAGATACTCCAATTAGTAAACCTCCTATTCCACCTGCTGCTCCAATTGTCACGTAACGTTTTATTTTTTTTATTTTTTGATCTCTTAAACGAGCTTTTTTATGTTCTCTGAAATAAAAAATGATGTAAAATAAGATAATAAATATTCACATTTACACAACTACAAAAAATATATTTAGTAGACATACGTGATATTTGTACTCCGTGATCCACTTAATGATTTGTAATAAATAATTATAATTAATTTCATTTATAAAAAAAAAATTTTTTTCTAATGAAAAAAAACTTACTCAGATTCTTTGTGTTCACCTTTTGTTAACATTTTAACTAAATACTCCTCCGCATCTTCTAAAGTATCCCAATCTATTGATAACAATGCACAAAGATGTCTTAAAAAAACTCTAAATCTACTATCATAAATACCATCTTCCAAATGAAATGTTAAAATTTTACAAATTGGCATTAAAATATTATGACAACCATCTGAAATACCTTCTTTTATTGTCATTATTAATATTGTTGGATCTGTTGTTATATTATTTCCATATAGTTGTTGAAGAAGTGACATATTTGTTGATTTAGGTAAATTACATACTTTAAAAATTTTTTTTAATGTGTTTTCACTAAATTTCCTGGAAAATAAAAAAAAAATGTAATAATTATGGTTAAATAAAAAAAAATAATTACCTTGTCTCGACGTCACCATATTCATAAAAATCTTGATGTAATATAATTGTAGCCAAATTAGCAAATGCAAATTTTGTTGGATAGGATAATGATTGAAATAATTCTTCATCAAATGCTTTTAAAATTAAAGAATCTGTTGATGATTTACTACCAGAAAGAGACATTTTGCATATTATATTAAAGTCGTTGAAGTATATTAAATATTATACATGTATTAATGTTTGTTTTTTTTTATTAATTTCTTTGCAATATATCTACAAATTATATTAAAATGTAAAAATAATATTGAGTAAAAATAAAATAATTATAATAATAAAGTAATCGATACAGTTTTATACTATTAGAAATTTGAATTTTTTACTATCATTTTATTTTGAAATAAGAATAATATTTTGTAAAATAATATGTATTATTAATAAATATTAGAAAAAAAATCTACTAATAAGCAATTATATGCAATTTGATGTTTCCATAAATATAAATAATGCTAGTAATGATAGTAAATTTTTATCATTACATTTTAATACTTGAATTACAATTTAAAATATCAAATAAAGTTAATGAAAGAGAAATATTATATCAATTTACTAATAAAAGAATTGTTTAATAAAACGCATATATAATAGAGTTAATGATAGTATTATATATTTTTTTTATTGATAAATAAATACATATCATTTGTGGATAAAAAAAAATAAATTGTATTTTGAAATGAATATAAAATGAATATATAATAATAAAATAATTTTGTACATGTGTTAAGAGAAACAATATTTATTAAAGCAAATTTACTCTTTTATACACAAAAATATACATAAAATGTATATATATGCATATAAAATTATAAGAAGTAAAAACTTATTTCCATATATAACTCAGCTTCGGGAATTAGTTCAATTAAATTTTGTCAAAAATTCATCTTAGATGCCATAAAACAAATCAAAAAGTTTCATTTTATATGTCTTTATATTTAATTATTCTGTCAAATAAAATATTACAAAATTTTTTTATATATTCCTATATGAATATTTTGTTTCTTATTTTTTAAATAGATATTAAGATTTGTTATATATACAAATTTTATATCTATCAATTTGATTTACTAACTAAAATTCAAATATTTTTTTTTTTATCTTTTTTTTTTTCAAAAAAAAACAAAAATATATCAATTCCAATCAGGTGATTAAGAAAAAAGAATATTTTTAGTAAATTTATTTATCAAACATACCAGGAACAAAAAAGTTAATATTACAAATTAACAAATGATAAATTTAGTAAAATAAAGTAGAAGAAAAACAATATATATAGCATAAATTCTTAACAAACAAAGTATTTGATATAATATGTTGATGATAATAGTATTCACGTTAATTGAAAAATGTGATCTCTTGGAATAGAGCATACATATACTTATTAAAATATCAAAAATATTATTCATATACTAGAAAGCAAATTAAAAATCAAAAACTGTAGTATGATCAATTATTAAGTAAAAAATAAAATTTAGTTTAAGGAAAAAAATGGTTTTATATGAACATTTAAAGTGCAATGTTTAAATGATAATATTGTAAATACCAAAAAATAAAGTATAATAATTTTATTTTAGATGATCAATTTTTTTTTTTCTTAAATGTTGCTTTATTTTCTCGTTTTAAACTGGTCCTTATTTATTTCTAAAAATAGATAAATTTTATAAATGTAATAAATGACATAACATATAAATTCGTGAGTAAAATATTAAATAAAATTGAGAATTTACTTAAGACTTGATAAAATAAAACTAGAAAATATACTATATTAAAATTATTATATTATATAAAATAAAAAAAAATTTTATATAGTTTATCAAATTTTTACCAATTAAAGTATAATTCCTTTCTTAAAAATGATAATAAAAATTTTACAAATCAAAATTAACATTCATCCCTTTTCCATCAAAAAGTAAAGAAAAATGAATAAAACTTATTTAATTTTAATGAAAAAACTTAATCAAATTATTATGATTGATATGTTTTTCTAAACATTTTCTTTTTAAAAACAAATTAATAGTTGTTGTTATTATGAAACACTTAGTATACATAACTGTTTAATTTATATTTGGTAAGTTAAAATTAATAAATGTTATCATTTTTCTTTTAAGAAATTAATCACTTTATTATGATAATAATGTATAAAGTAAATATAATAAAACAATTGTTTCTATTTATAAAAAAAAAATATATTTTTAATTTTTTTAATAAACTATTGTTATCATTATCAAATTATTTTTCATATAAATCTTCATTTTATAAACTATCTTAACAATTATCTAGAAAGTTTTTATCAGTTAAAAGTACATATTTATATTTATTATATGTTTAAATGACTTTAAAATTAATATTTCATTTTTTATTCAAAGAAGAATAAATTTTTTGATAGTTACAAATTAGTATTCTTTAATAGTAAAAAAAGTTAATACAATATATTATATCAATATAATGTATTATATAACAAGTGCAAAAGTTAAACAATATATATATAATTTTTATAAAAAAATTAATTTAAATCTTTTATATAAATTCTTTTTTTTATCTAATTTAATTATTCCTATTTTAAAAATATTTAAAAAATTTTTATAAAAAAAATTGCTAAAATAATTTAATTTATATTGTTTGAACTAATATTTTAAACTATTTTTAGTTATATTTCATATAAAAGTACATCTGTCATGATATCTTAATTATATTTTCTCATAATAATATTGATACAGTTAAGTATATTATACTAATTTCTCTTCAATTTTATAAATCAAATAATTTTTAAAAATAACAATGAATGAGTTAAAAATAAAATTGAATAAAAATATTTGATAAAATTTGCATGCTTCTTCTATTATATCTCTTTTATTTATATTTTTTTTTATTTTTTTGATTATCCTTAATTTTATTTATGTTTATCCATGATAAAAATGTATAGACATTTTAAAAACTTTTTCCTTTTATGCTTTTAGATTGACATTATTCATTTAAACCATTTAAATATCTATATTACTGAAACAAATTTACACTCTAATCCCCATCTTAATAAAAACCTTGTAAAAGATTTTTATTTTTATAAGTTTTTATATTTTTTTTTAAAATTTCTAATATAAAGGTAGTAATATATATAATGTATGAGAAAAAATATATAAATGTAACTCTATATTTTTATAATATTATTTCTTTATATAAAATAAGATAATTTACAGTTTATATTATATTAAATATTACATAAATAATTGTTTTAATCATTTTTCGTTCAAGGTTTTTATGTATTCACAAGTATTATTTAAATATATTTTTTTTTAAAGTTTGTCTTATTATTATAGTTTATTTAATAATATAATAAAAATTTATACATATTTTTTATTTATATATATATATATATATTTTTAAATTATATTACATTTCAATATATAATATGTGATATAGTTTTTTAAGAAAATGTATTGATAATATCTTAAATATATTTAAATAGTGATATATATATATATATATATATATTTTTAGTAATATGTATTTAGTTAAATTTTGTTATATTCTAATTATTACTTAACTCATTTTTTTTTTATTGAAATTTACATGGTAGTAAATTTGTAAAATAGATAATCTACTATAAACTAATTTTTTATAATACTAAAATAATATAATGAATTAAAGTACATCTTTAAAAATGTTGAAAAATATTGACATAAATTTTAAATGTAAAGAATTCATCATACATTTTTATCTCTTGTTAAGAGCTTTAAAAATTTATCTAATGTTTATTAATAAGAGCATAGTTAAATACATACTACTTTTTACCCCTCTATTTTTTTTTATATATATATAAAAAGTTGTGTTATCATTTTTGGTTTAACATATTTTATCTTGGGTAGTCTTATGGAAGATTGCCAATAATATATTTCCTATCAGGACCATAATAAATTATACAATATATATATATAAATTTTTGTTCATAACTCAAAATATTGTTTTAATAAAAATTTTTATGAATAAATATTGCCCTTTATTGTAAACTTTAAAAAAAAAAGCTTGTGTTATATTTTTAAAATACTCATACACATTCCTTCCATAACTTTAAATACTTACATTTATTATATATATTTGTACTGTGATAAATAGTAAGCTTTCAAAATCTGTTTATCAATTGGCACGTAACTAAACTTATGCTCACCACAACTATCATCCGGAAACAGTCTACTTCTTTTAACTTTAAAATAACTACTTCAATCGAAATATTATTTTGGAGTAGTTTTATTCATCAATCTATTTTGTTTGAAGGCATTTTAAGTGCTAGGAAGTCATAAAATGGCATATGACCTAAAATTATTTTCATAATATCAACACATTTAAAACACACATTTAAAACTATTTTTTTTTTTTAATTATTATTATGAACACAACTAAACATATAAATGATAAATCTAATATTATTTCTGATCATGATACTTCAGAAAGAAAAGAAGAAAGAAGTAATACATCTTTACAATTAGCTCAACCAACATTCTTTTCAACGATAAAAGAATATATTTATTCCTTATATTTATCATATATAAGCCCGTATATTATAAGACTTCCATTTATAGCAGGTAAATTATATTAATCAACTTTATAAAAAAAAATGTAATAATAATATTTTACCCTTAAATTAATAATTACTTTCCTACTGTATTAATATAAATATTTTTGTTTTTATAAAATTGTTTCATTTATGATAACAAAAAATATTATATTTAAAAATTTCTTATATTAAAATGGACTGATATCTTATTTATTTGTTAATACAACAACTATAACAAAAACATTTTTATTTTTTTAAAATAATATATCAATTTTTGTTGATAAGTTAAAAGTATTTAAGATATTAAATACTTCAATTTAATAAGTTAAAATTTTCTAATAAAAATTTATCAATCACTTAAATTACGTAAAGAAAATTTTCTTTTATTTTAAAGTCATATCTAATCATTTTATCTTTTTTTTTGAAAGAAAGCTTTAAAGTAAATTAGATTAAATGAGATTGATACATTACACTATTCTTTATTATCTATCTATAAAATGCCTTTAATTCAACATAATTTCATGGTAAAAATAATCAAGAAACAGGTGCTTTAATAATATTTCATATTATTTTTTTTTAAGTTAAAAGAGAATATATGTTTGTTTTATTTTATAAAATAAGTAAATATAAAAATAATAACAAAATAAACTTTTTTTTTATTTATTAAATAAATTTTTAAAATTTGTTAATACTATTTATATTTAAAAAATATTCTTTGAATGATAATTAATCTAATTATGTTTATCTATTCTATTTTAACATTTTAAGAAATAGCATATATTTTTTTTTAATATATTTTTCCCACTTTTATTTAAATCATTTCTAATTTTGTATTTAAAAATTTATCATATTAAAAGTAACTTTTTTTTTTAAAACAAAATAAAAGTGATTTATTGAAAAAAGTTAGAAATTTATTACTTTTAACGTACCTAATAAAGAACGATTATTACATTTTTCACGTGAAAATAAAAGAAAGGTTAGTAAAGTAAATGGCACCAAATGAAAAATGTAATTTTGTGTAATAATAAATTAATTTATAAAAGGGCTACGTATTAAAATTTAAACACATTTTGCCACTATCATTTTTATACGATTGTAATCCTTGAAATTTAATATATATGTTTACTTCATTAGGTCAAATTTAAAATTAGTCAAAAAAAAAACTTATTACGGTATATGATAATACCATTATTTAAAATTTTTGTTATTATTTTGTTACCATAATACTGTCACCGGTTTTTAAAAGATAATGGTCATTAAAAGTTTAACATTAAATTATAACAAATTTAATTAAAATGATCATTTATATTAAATATACAAGCATGTGAATATATCACAAAATTATTTTCTCTTCATATAACATGTATTTAAAGGTATAATGATTATCTTATTAACATACTCTTTCATCATTCTTATATTTTATTTCTATTAATCTTTTTCATCTTTCTATAAAATACTATCTTTTAAAAAAAATATATTTATCTTATAATTTTATAAAGAAAAATAAAACTAATTTATGTTTTTATTCACCTTTTGAAAGATAACAAATGTTATTAAATGATAAAAAAAAAAATTTTACTCTTTCAACAGTTTGTTGTTGTAAAATATAATTTATTAATTTGTTGACCAGATTTTACTCTTAACTTAAATTTATCAACATTATTATACATACTATTAATTTATTATTCTTAACAAAAACAAAAATTATGCAATAAATATATATATATATCATTTTTATAAACATTGCTACAAATTGTTATGATTATAAAAATTTTCTTTCAATATCATTTATTAAATTATTTTACACTAAAAAATAAATTGTAAAATATTTTTTTGCAAAAAAAGGTATTTGTTAAGAAAATTTTTTTAATGATAATAAATTTATCAGTTAACCCTAAAAATATGTCATTTGATAGTGAGGTAAACTTATTTTATTTACACTTTAAAATATTTAAGTATTACTACTTTATATTTCAATTCATAATACTTAATTTTTTAAAATCAAGTGTGATTTATGTTACTAAAAATTATTACTTCATATTAGTTGTGGTATATCCCAATTATTTTTAACTTTTATTTCTTCTTTCTTTTAAATGGTATTATTTAATTAGTAATAATAATAATAAAAAAAATTAAATAAAGTCATTAAAATAATATTTATTTTATTTTTATTACAATAAAAAAAAAATAAATAATATAAATATCATGCCATTTTTATTCTTGTTTAATATCATGGTTAAAATTTCCCAAATAAACATTTTTTTTCCACTATAAAAAGGTAATCAAGAAAATGTTTTGTTTTGTGATATTAAAAACGTTATAACTAGAATTTCTGATTATACAAATTTCCTGTTACTTTGAAAGTTTAATTTACAATACGTCTACTCAAATTAGTCATTAGATTATTTTTGTTAAATATTATTTTATAAATTAATCAAGAAAATGCGATTATACATATTTATTTATTTTTTATTACTTTTTAATGTTATCATATAACCCTAATTATCAAAACGTGGAAGGTTTATTGTTTATAAAAATTAATGTTATTACCTTTTATAAGAAAATTTTTAAATTTTACACTTTGATAATATTATTATTGTAATAGTTTATTTTCATCATTCTTATTAGTAGTTTCCCATTTTTGTCAATTATCACATGCTTTAATTATGAATTGCATACCTTGACAAAGAAAAAAAGTATATGTTTTAGAAAATAAAAAAAAATAAAAAAAGTAATAATAATATTAATGTAGTTATTTATGTAAATAAGATATCTAATTCTATCAATCTGTTTTTGTTGAACTTTTAAGCAGAAGGAATAATAATAATGTATTATAGATATATTATATATATAAATGTATCTAAAAAGTTTTTCTTACATTCTTGCCATTTTATCTTGATCATAATGTATATATTTATTATTATGCCAATATCTAGAAGTATATTACATTGATACAATAATCTTTTCAATCAATCAGTTAAGCTTTTAGTTTTTTTTTTTCTCATAAAGATGATATATACTTCATCATTTTAATATATAAAATCGATGATGTATAATTTATTTAATGTATCTCTTTTTTACAATGTACGTTTCAACATACATTTTATTAATTCATGATTTTGTACTGTTACAATAAAATTCATCACGTTGATAAAGTACCTAAATATTATACGTATACATACAAAATTTATTTATTTCAAGATGACATAATTATTGTTATCAAACTTTAATTATATTAAAATATTTATAGAATATTTTTCTACTATATATTTTACTTTTTTTTTTTAAACAAAAAGAAAATTTTTTAATTTTTTTTTCTTAACTTATAGTTAAAGCTAATAAATTTTGCAAATTTAATACAATTTCATGTATAATTAGTGAATACTTTAAGTAATACACGTGAATAGCTTGTGATCATTATCAAGTTTAATATAAAAGATTGATAGGCTGTCCTACTATTATAACCTACACTTTCAAACAAAAAGGGTTAGTGCCGAAATGTATATGTATATATATATATAAATATATTGATATATTACCGTGAATGTTATAAACATTGTTTCTTTAAAAAAAAATATGCTTTTATTTAATTAGAAATAAAATAATATTATTATTATTTTGATCGGTAGTACTATTATTATAGGGAAGACCTTTAAATTTTATTTTTTTTTTCTTAAAAATTAAAATATACTAATTTAATATAATATTTATATAATATTTTTAAATAAATCTTGCGTCAATATATTAAATATAACAATCTCCGTAATTTTAGTTACTTATACATATATTATCTTCTTTTTTTTAAATACAAAGATATATATATATATACATTATAAATATATAATATTTATAAGAATATAATTAACAGTTGATAAATCAATTTACCTAACAAAATCTATGGTGTGGAAAGATCTTTCTTGTTTCATAGGTAGGCTTTAAAATACACTAAAAAAAAAGTAAATATTTTTAAAAGTATGACAATATCATTTATTTAATATTCCTAAATTTTTAAAAATTTATATTATATTTAATAAAATTTCAGATAATATTTTTATTACACAAATTTTCTCCATTACTCATTACTCATTACTTTTTTCTTTTAAATAATGAAAAATGTTTAAAGACATGTTAAATGTAATAGAACAAAAAAAAGTTACTTTAAGGATGTATTTCATCAAAAATTATTTAATGTAAACATCCCGAGTAAATTATTTAAGCTTTAATGTCATTGATATAATAATCATAGATTCTTATATTTTACATGATAAATTAAATAAAAATCTTATAACATTTTTTTATTATTTTTTATTATTAAAATATTATCAATACTTTTAACAAACAAATTAATCTTTTTCATTTAATAATCATTAATACAGTACTTTGTAGCATATATTGTTCTTACTACCTAACTAAGTATTTTTTTTTTTTATAATTTATCAATTTGTTATTACTTATATAATAGTTTTTTTTTTCTACAATAAAACACATATATCATTAGTATTTAAATTTGTATGACATTTTAATTACTATTTTTAATGTATATTGCTAAAATTTAAACAAAGACATCACTTTTTTTCCTCCTTCTATATTTTCTTAACACTAAAAAAAAAATAATAGTGTTTAAGAAAAATTATATTTAAAATTATATTTAAAAATAATGGGTGTATATCAAAAATTAGAAAAAGTTTATCATTAAACTTTTCAAAATAATATATGTCTTTTTTTTTATCAACAAAAGTCACGTTTCACGCCATAAGGATGTTTGTAACATTTTTTCTTTGAAGCAACTTACGCAATGTTATATATATAAAATATATTAATATATATATTTTAATAATTTTGACATCTTAGACTGCTAGTTAGTTAATCTTTCTTCATGTATTTGTGAAAGGACAAAGCAATATGTATGTTTCAAAGATAGGTGTCTTTCAAAAAAAATTGTTATCAATTATATATATAAAATATTTTGTTATAAGGCATTTTAATTATTTTAATAAAATGTTTGTTAAATATATTATACTTATCTAATGTTGATAAGAAAAATGGATTATATTTATATGTATGTTAGTGTATTGTTACTCTTGTCCATCTTTTTTAATTATAAAAAGACGTTGACCTTAACAAATTAGAAGCAAAAGGTTTTTTATTTATTAATTTTGATTAGTATATTACATTTGATTATAATATAAAAATTTTTAAAAATTTTTGTTCTTTTAATTTTTTTTTTTTACATTTTATATATATTAAAATATAATTATTTATTAAATTAATAATAATATAACTAAATTTTTAATTATTTATTATTTTTTAGTAAATGGTTCAGATATGGAATGCATGAGTACAAATGTGTTGGATTATCATATCAGTTCTAATGATGTTGAAGTTGCACACTCTGCTCCAACCTCATCACCATCACTTTTGGCAAATGGACTCTTTCGTCGACCCGGTACTTTTTCCAAAACAAATTTTGGTGATACAATTATTCAACCAATTAAGGTAAACTATTTTGTTTTTATTTATAAAATTAAAATTTTTAATTATTTAGGCACGTTCTAGAAGTGAATCTGAAGGATTAAACAAGTACGGTTTAATCAGATTGTCCCAAAATAATTTCCTTGATGAAATTGAAGTTAAAAAATCATGTCTTCATTTTCCATACAAAAGTATAGATAATTGTGATTGCAATGATGAAAGTGATAGTGCTGCAAGTTCTGGAATTAGTTCTTCCGAAGAACAATCATTATCTGATTTTGACTATGGTACTCCACCTGATTTTAATCATACTATTACAGAAAATGAAATAATTTCAAAATTAAAAGAACTAGACAATAATTCAAGTTCATCATCAATAGCTACAATCTTAGCACAAAATAGTAACACAACTTGCTCTTCACCATTACCATCTCAAGAAGTTCCACCTACAAGCGATAAGAAATGTGTTAAATTTGCTGATGAAATGGGAAAAGAGTTATATACAATACGAGTTATGAAAGAACCATCAGATTATCCTCCTCGCTTATCACCATCAATTTTAAGACGTTACAGAAACAATAATGATGATTCTGATGAATTTTATGATTCTGACAATTCTGACAATGAAAAAAATAAAGCTTCTTGGACATTAGATTTTAAACAACCTGCTAGTGAATATGTTAAATTTCGTGAATCACTAGATACTAACAAAGTTGCCTTAGAGAATGTGGTGCTTAAAAATAACTGTCACAAAATGACAGGTACAATTAAAGTCGTAAACTTGTCATATGAAAAAAAGGTATTCCTTCGTCTAACGACAGATAAATGGAAAACATATACTGATATTTATGGGAAATATCAACCTTCAAATTCAAAAATTTATGATACATTTTGTTTTGAAACAGAAATTCCAAAAGATGAAAAAAAAGTAATAAAAATTTTTATTATATTTTTTATTTATTAAAACTTTTTTTTTATAGGATGATACTATTGAATTTTGTATTTGTTACGAGACTGATAATCAACAATTTTGGGACTCTAATAATGGAAATAATTACCATTTAGTTACTGAAGAAAGTAAATATAATTCTTTTTTACAACCTATATCAAATAATTGTCATTCTAGAAATACCAATACAATATTGAGTAAAAATCATCCTTCATCGGGTTCCAAGAAATATAACTACAAACCATCGACATTAATACGCCAAGATTCATCTGAAGATGCCTATAACATTAAACAAATGAATTGGACCCATTTTGCTGCATGGAAAAATTTAACAAATGAAAGACCTTATTGGTAATTTGTGCCTTTACTTTTTTTTTTTTGAGATTCAGATGAAAAAAAATAGTATATTTAAATTTATAACTAATAACTAATTAATATTCAAAATATCAACAATATTTAACCTTTATGTAAAATTTAAAAGCAAAAAAGTCCATTTGAAGATTCTCAAATAGGTAAACAAAAAATTCTTAATGTTTTTTTTGTTAAAAAATATTTCTGGTTCGAAATGGTAATATAATTATAAATGAATAATGTATAGTACTGTTTCAATAATATTGGTTTGATTTTTACGGGTCTTTAAACAATCAAAAGAAAAACTATCATCAAAACTATTTTTTAACTAACTCTACTATTTTTTTTGTTATGTTGAAAAATACCAGGAATATTTTTATTAATTAATAAGAAAAAAAAGGAAATATAAAAATTATTCTTCAAATGTTTCTCTTGTTTCATATATATCAACATTTATAACAACTATATAAAACTAATGTGAAAAAAAAAATGTAAAGTCTTCAATTATATTTGGATGTTGTGTATAAAAAAAAATATTAGTATGAATTAAAATAGTAAAGAAAAAAAATATTTAATTCAATTTAACGATTAAATTATAGTACGATGAAAACAACTCTAAAAAAAAAATTGTGAGCAGAGTGATAATATTGAAATATAACCATTTCCATACCAATTTAAATTATCTATTTTATTTTTTTTATTATTGTACAATTAACAAATTAGTCATTATTTTTTTGGTGATATAGAAAATGTATCATATAAACCATTTTATTTAGATTTATTTGTTTAGGTAAAAAAAAATTTGAATCTATTTTAAATGGTTAAGTATAATAATCATATTATAGTTTTTTTATTAAAAAAATAAAGTAGTTTTATTAATTTATTTAATGTTGTTCCAATTATTTTTGTACTTTTAATTAAGTTACAAGAAGTACTGTAATGATAATAAAGTGATCACCATTTTTTGTCAATCAATCATTGGTGAAAAAAATTTTTTTTAAAATAATTTTTAGGATATAATGTTAACATTATTATTTCAAATATAAATAAAAACAATATTCCATCTTATTGAAAAAGTGAATGTTTTTATTTTAAAATGATTTTTACTCTATCAATCAAAATTTAAAGTAACGTAATGATATGATATAAAGTAAAGATTTACCTTGATTTTATTGTTTATTATTCTTTAAAAATATTATAATAAAAAATAATTATTACCACGTGCAGGTAGTTAGTGTTTACCTTTTGTTTTAAAATAATTTTATTTTACTTTTGCAATATAATTTATTATACTAATTATTGCAAAATAAAACCTTCAAAAAATACTTTAAAGGGTAATTTATAATAAAAATAAAATCAACTATAAATGTTTTATTATTAAAAAAAAAAAAGTTTTTCAACAACTCTTTAATTTATATATTTTTATTATATCTTATAATGTTTTAATGAAAAATAAGTGACATGATAAGATGAGGAGAAATAATCAACTTATAAAGATAATACTTATGTTGAGATATGTATAATAAAAGAATTATAATAAATCTTACATTCAATCATAATTTAAATAATCTTCACATTAACAACCAACTTCCTATTCCTCTTTTGTTAAAGAAACAATAAATAAGGAATAATTACAAATTACTTTTATTAAATAAAAACTTCATATATATCATTATTTTTAAAACAATTTAAAATGGGTTATTATGATAAGCATAATAAAATATTTAATATTAATAGAATATTGTATACATGTATATATATATATATATATCCAGATATAATTTATCGTTATTTTAGAAAAAAAAGGCATTCTTTTTGACGGAAAGCTAATTTACCATAACAAAATTGTCATTATTCTTTCAATAAAATTTCTGACCGTGTCTTCTGTCATCTCATAAAAAGTCTTTTTTATTATTTATATCCTAAACTTAATATAAAAAATTTAAAAACTTTTTATAATCCTTTATTTTTTTTCCTGTTACCTATCAAAAATCATTTATATTTTATTATTAAATATATATTTTAATTTCGCCATATATCAATTTTATATGAATTTGTTTTTATTTATTCATACTATAATATTAAAATTAATTCAAAAATTTTATTCATATATTTAAAAAAAATTTTTTTTTATCAAGTATCTTGTTGTTGTGGAAATAATTTTATTTATAAATGAATTATTTCAAAAACCATTTACTATTTGGTAAAAATTTATTTAATTTAAAAAATTACATTAATTTTCACCATTTTATAATTATTTATATATTATATATATATATATTTATAATATATCCTAATTTAATACATTAAGTTGACAAAACTTTTTTCTCATTACAAAGCGCTTTATTAAATATAAATAAATATTAAAGTATTATGAGGAGAAAAGATTTTCTGTCGTTTTAACTCTTCCTATTATAAAAGGTTGATTAACATTAAACAAAAGTTGACAAAAGAATTAGGTACTTATAATATTACTTTTGTTTTCTTAAGAATAAACTTCTAATTAAAATTGTCTTTTGTATTATTTTTTATCACCTAACAAAGGTATTTTATATTCTTAAGAATAATCAAAAAAATTAATAAAAAAAAAGAGAAGTAACCTTATATTAATTATTAAAAATTCTAGTTTAATTTTAAATTAAATCATTTTTAAGAATATCTTTTTTAATGATAAATTCTTTGTAAATAATATGTTTAAATTTTTATCTTTTTGTCTCTTTGTTTAATACAATATAATTTGCTAAAATAAATAATTTAACATTTAATTAATGCTAAAAAATTATATATTTCCACCTTTTTATTTTGTATGATAAAAAAAAAACTTTTATTTTAAAATTTTTTATTTGTATGATAAATATTAAAAATGTAATTTTACCTTATCTCCGTTAAATAATTCTCATTTTGTCATTTACCTAATTTCTGTTAGAATTAAAAGAGGCTTATAATAAAAAATGTACTTTTCTTTATAAAACTTTTTTTTTTATTATCTCTTCATTTGTAGAGGATCATTTTTGACATATTTAAAGTTTATTTTAATCTCCTTCTTACAAACATCTATTGTATTTACTATTTTATCATTATCACTATTCATTTATTCAAAAATCTTTTTTTAAGAAAATTTTTTTATAATAAAAATGTTACAAAAGATAGTATTGTTTGACTATATAATGTATTTATATAAAATTAGGCAGAAAAATTTTTATTAAGCAATTTTATAATTATTATAAAACAAATAGTATTCTTTTCTCTTGTTAAACTTTTAACCTTTTCACACCCCCTACTGATAAAATTTTTGTGTATGGTTTCATCAAGAAAAGTTATATTCACTCCCTATGAATTTTGTATATTAAAATGTTATTATATTTTAAAGATATCATATATTACATATATTAGAATAATGAATACAAAGTTAATGAAGTTTATTATTATGGTAAAAATATTAAACATATTTAGTAAATTTATTAATTTTTACTCTTTTATATACATATAGATATATATATATATTCAACATATTTGATAAAAGTACTTCTTTCAAAGTATCATCTTAGAGTACTTTATATATCATATATATATATCTTCCATATTAAGTTTGTTTCATTTATCTTTTCTTTATCTTTTTTTGGTAAAATTGAAACAATTTATTTATAGACATCTTTCTTTTCTTAACATTAAAAACATTTTGTAGTTAACGAAAATAAACTTCTTCCATTCATAAGTAGCATTATTTAGAAATTTTTATTAAAAAAGATTTAAACTTTGTTAGAATATTAAAAATATTTTTCAAAAATACTTTCGTAAATTTTTAATTTTGATATATGTCTTAGAAATATAAGTTTTTAATAAATATTATAATTTAAAAATTTAATATTAACAAGTTTACATTTATTTTTATATTCATCTTTTTATTTTTATGTTTTACAATCATTTATGTAAATTTTTTTTTTACAATTTTCATTTATAAAAAAATGTATATGTATATATAATTATATTTTCATCAGTAACAATATTTTATATAAATTAAATCATCAACTTTATTTTGTTAATATGTTTATAAAATGACATTTAAATATTTAAAAAAAAAACTTAATAAAGTATATATAATTAAGACATAACTATTAACAAATTTTTATAATTAATAGACAATCTTAACACCACCTGATAAAATATATTTAGAAAAAAAAAACGTTTATTTGAATCATCTTTCTAGTGATTTATTTTATCACTACAATAAAAAAAATTTTTATTTAATGTGTTTCATAAAATTAATTTCTTCAAAATCATTCAAAATTTTCTCATTATAAATTACTTTCCATTTTCTTATAAAGAATTTACTTTTATAATAAAAAGTAAATTTTTTTAACAAAAGTCATTATGTCATATAAAATTTCATCAAAAGTACCCCTTCTTATAATAATTCATTTTGTCTTTTTAATATTAAATGATAGCTATTTACAATAAGTTTAATCATCTTTTTTATATAAAATTGTTTTAAGCTTTTATTATTGTATTTCTTTTTTTTTTATCAACATTTAAAGATAAGTAATATAAAACTTTTAGAAGAAAATGTTTATACAATTATTGTAGTAATAATTTATTGTTAATATCATCATTATGCATATATTTAAAGAAAAATATAATGGTGTATTAAATTTCATACAATCACATATAATAATTACGTGATACCTATAATTTAAAACTTTTTCCCATCATAAGCTTGTTATTTTATCTTTTATTACATTATATTAATCATTTAAATTTAACTTTGATTATCCATATTCATTGTTTACCAAAAGTAAAATTACATCTTTTAGGTTAAAATTATTTTTAAGAGGGAAATAATATTTTATTTGTACTTCTTTTTTTTTATTCATATATTGTTTCTTTTTTTATATATTTTAATGATGTATAAATTTTATGAGTCAAAAAAAAAGAGTTTATTTTATATTTTATTTGTTTAAAATAACATCTTTACTTATGTTAATTTATATTATATAAATTTATTTTAAAAAAAAAAATTTTTTTTTTCTTTATAATAAAATTAAAATTTTAAAATATTTTATTTATATTAATTCATGATATTTTGTTTGTTTCTATAACTATATATATTAAATGATATATTACAAGGAAATATAATAAATAGATGTTGATTTAATAGAGAAAACTCTCATCATTGTTTTAAGGTACAGATTTGTTATCCTAAAATAAAGGTGGAGCCAAATATGTCTTTTAACTTTTGTGAATATTTAAATTTATATATATATATATTCATTTATAAAAAAGATATACTTTTTAATTATAATAAAAATATATTATATTTATATGATAACGATTATCATTTATCTTATTAAATATATGTATATTTATTTATTTATTTTTATATATTATAATTCATTAAATAATTAAATACCAGTACTTTAAAATATATTATATATTAGATATAAAGATATATATATATATGTACATTATTTGGAATGTATATAAATATTTACATCATATAATCTGAACAGTTTCTAAGAGAAACCACTCCATATCAACGTTTGTAGTAAGCTTTTGTTGTTTTAACTATGCTTATCCCGTTAACATTTGACATTAAGTTAATGAACTCTAGATTGATCATTAAGTATTGGAATGAGTTACTTCTTTATAAAGAAGACATCAACTAATCTTTACATTTTTCAAGTACCAATGTCTTATGTTTCCTTATGCTATTTTTAAGTGTTACACCAATTTTACCTTTTCATCTTAATCTCTTTTTATAGTTTCAGGTCTCTATAACATCAAGCTAACACATATATTTCTTTAATAATAAGAAGATTATCAAACTGTATTATTAAATTAGAAATATATATTAATAATATATTAAATATTAATTTTTAACAAAATTTAATCATGATCCTCTTACCCATTAATATTTTGGGTATTCTTCTATTTATTATACCTCATCTTATAAATGGTAAGTTTATTTAAATTATTTATTTTTATTTTATAATGATATTTAACCCTAATCCTTAAAGTAGTTATAAATCTTTATCATATATCATTAGATAATTTTAGACAAATTTCTAAAAATGTTTTATATAATTTTAACAATACTTTTTAATTTATGTAACAAACTTTTTAAAAAAGATAAATATATATAGATTAGATTATATATAGTATACTATATGTTGTAATAAAATCTCAAAGGATTTTTATAAAATAAAACTATAAATTTTAACTCCCAAATCAGCTATCAATCCTTTTTTTTTTGATATTTAAAATATCTATTTTTCATAGATATAATATAATATAACATGCATTTAAGTTTTATTCTAGAATAATATAGCTTTTTTTTTTTCTGTCAAGGATATCTATAGATATTTAAAAACATATAAAATGATGAGGAAATAATTAAAAGAAATATAAAAGAAATAATTATCTTTGATCTTTAACAATTAATAACTTTCATCTTTTTTATATATTTCTTTTTTAAATATACATTTATATTATATCTAATTACATCTCATTTTTAAAGTATTAAAAGAATTACTTTAATAATAATAGATGTAAAAACAAAAAAAAAAGGAAATATAACAATAAACTTTTTTATTCTTATCTTTTTTTTTATGTTTTAAAATGTATAAAAATAACCTTCTATTTATTTATTTTAATTTTAATTATTGTAGGATGGGAAATAAAAGTTGGGTATTCTGATACTCATGTAACAATTGGAAAATTTTATACACTTCGTTGTACCGTTACTGGAATTGAAGATAATTTTGATGAAATAACAATATCATTTCATAAAGATGGTTTAACAAAACCTATATCAACAACTAAAACACCTAAAAAACTTAAAAATACTGAAGAGTATTATTCTGTTTTAATGTTAACAAAAGTAAGTGAAGAAGATTCAGGTACATATGAATGTGTTGTTAATATTGATGATGAAGAAAAGTCATCAGAAAAAGTTTCACTAAGTGTTGTTGATGCACCACAATTTCTTAATCCACAACCACTTCAAACGCCAGAAGAAGGTAGTACAGCTAATATTAAATGTTATGTTAAAAATCATGATGATTATGATATTTATTGGACATTTAATGGAACAATTATTCAAGAAGGTAAGTTTTTAAATAATTAATATTATACTATTATTAATTCCACTTAATTCATTTCTTATAATAATATTTAAAAATTTAAAATATATTTATATATATAATTTTTATGTAAAGTATCATCATAAAATATAATATATATAATTAGCCTATTTTCTACTTAAATCATGCTTCACTAATCATATGCCATTAATCAAGCTTCCATTTATATTTTAAATTTTATACATAAAAATTAATGTTTTAAATAATAATATATAAAATGATACATTCTTTAAAAACTATTTAAAATGATCGGTAGAAGATCAAAAGATACTATTTTAACATGTTAAAGATGTATAAGGAAAAAAAAAAGGATAAAAGAATAATATAATAACTCATATTTATATCCAATTGACCCTTTAATTTCTTTTTAATAAAACAATATGTTCTAATCAACTAAATATTTTTTTTTTTAAACTTCTAATTATATGAAGAAGATGCGCAACAACTTTTTGTTAAAATTATACTATTATTATTACAAAATAGGCAACCTCTCTTCCGGCTTTTCCACTTCTTTTGATAAAGCCATTTGACAGATGTTCATATAAAAATATATTTATATATACATATGATATTTATAAATATATATTTTAATACAATACCAAATTACACCATTCAACAGATAATGGTATATATCATGAATAATTTAAATCATCCTTTATCCTTTTATTCAATTACTTTTTCACTATTACCATATATTAAATTGTTTAAATAGATAAAATAACAAATGGAACGAATTATGCATGCTTCTTAAGTGGATAAATATAAATATATAATTAAGAAAAAAAAAATTAATGAATATCTTTTCTATTAACATATGCTTATAATAAATACTATTAATTAAATTATTCATTATTATTGTTTTAATTAATAATTTTTTTTATTATTATTCTAGGTACACCAAGAAATTATGACTTTTTAGAAGGATCACAAATATTAGTTATACCAAAATTTGATTCATCAATTGATAATGGATTATATGAATGTGTTGCTGCATATCATAATACTATAGAAAAAATGTCAATTGAAGTAATTGGATATGGTAAGTTTATATAAAATAATTATATATATAATTAAAAAAAAGATTTCTTATCTTTTTTTTATAAACAATAATTATAATTCCAAAAAAAAAATAATTACTTAATTTTTTTTTTCTAGCACGTCCATCAATGACTGTCTTTGAACCTTTTAATAATACTGAAATTTCTGAAGGTAGCAATTTTGCCATTCAATGTCAAGCTGTTGGTAAACCAAAACCTACTTATGAATGGAGAGTTACAAAGGTATGTTAATTAAATATTATATTATGTCTTATCTTATATTTGTCATCTTTACGTGACATCACTTCATTCTAACAATGGTAGTTTTAATATTGTTTACTATAAATATATCTATATATTTATATTTATATCAGTAATAAGACATATCAACATATTTGTTGTGCCTTTATTGTAATAATTAAAAATTATCTTATTATCTTTGTTTATTTTAGAATGGCATAGAAACAACTATAGAGACAACTGACAAATATAAAGTTGAAGGGGGACTTTTGACGATTGATACAATTGATAATGAAGATACTGGTAATTATACATGTATTGCTTCAAATGCTATGGGAAGTGTTCAAAATTCTGTTTATGTTAAAGTTATTATAGCTCCAGAAATTAAAGATATACCTGAAATTATGGCAATGAAAGATGATGATGTTGTAGTGGATTGTTTATATAAAAGTGAAGGTATAACAACAGCAAAATGGTATTTTAGTAAACCATTTACATCATCAGATGAAGATGAGGAAAATGATGAAGAAGATGAAACAAACACATATATGGTATGTTTAAATAAAAAAATTTTTATAAGTACAATTAATAATTGTTTTATAAATGTTTAATGAAAGTTGATGTGATTAAAATCAAATCTTTTACTTATTTATATTTGATCATTAATACATCAAAACTGAAGGATGTTCATTTTTATTTGTCAAATGATTGAGAATTTGAGTTAATTTATTTTGTAAATAAAAAAGATTGACTATTTATATAATTATAAATGTGATAAAATAATAATATATATTTATTTTTACTTATCACATTATTAATTATAATAGTATAAACATTTTTTAATAACAAGTCAATTATTTATTTATTAATTTTTTTTATTATATTTTAGGAAATTGAGGAAAATGATAAATATAAATTAACAAATGATATAGGATTACTTAAATTAACAATTAATAAAGTTTCAAAAAATGAAGCTGGAAAGTATAGATGTAGTGTTGAGAATGCTGCAGGTGTTGAACATGTTATTACTTTTATAAACATTAAATTTGCTCCAACACCAAAACCAATAAAAATGAATGAAGTAATTATTTTTAAAGAAGATGTTGTTACATTAGAATGTGAATTTGAAGGAATGCCAAGACCTGATATTGAATGGTATCACAATGAAAATATTATCTATCCAGATGGAATAAATATAATTAAGAATGAAAAAGGACATAAAAGTTATTTAATTATTAATGGAAAACATATTCAAGATAATATTTTTGGTACATATAAATGTTTAGGAAGTAATTCTGTTCAAAAAGCTGTACCATCAGATGAAATTAATATTTATCTTAAAGAAAAACCAGAACAACCAACAATTTCATGTTCAGATGAACTTAGTGCTACTAAAGCTATTTGTAATATTGATCCTGGTCCAAATCCTGGAAAAAGACCTGAAACAGTAACAATTTATTTTACTCCAAAAGAATTACAAATAGATATGGATGATGAATTTTGGATTAATAGTGAATTTAATCAAACAATAAAATATGATGAAACTATTACTATTATAAATTTACCACCAAATACAACATTTACAGGTAAAGCACAATCATTAAATGCAGCTGGAATATCAGAAATGGGACCAATATTTTATTTTCAAACTGATCCACCAAGTACACCAGAACCAATAAATGATATAGAAATTAATTGTAAAGAAATTTGTGATTTTATTTGGCCTGATGCTGAATTAAATGGTGGATGGGGATTAAAATATAGAGTAACATTTAATGCTACACAAAATTTAAAAAAAGATAATTTTGATTTAGCTGATATGCATTTTATATCTATTGAAACAGAAAATAATAAATTATCATTTGATCAATTAAAACCTGAAATGGAATATAATATGGAAGTAATAACAATTACAGAACAAGGTGAATCTGAACCATTTATAATAACTTTAGAAACACCTGATACTCTTATTTTTGGATCCTATTTTAAATGGCCATTTGGAAGTTTTGCTAAATTTTTAGCAATTTCTGGAATTATGATGATTATTATAATTACAACAATAGATTTAGTTTTATATATAACATATCGTTGTGGAATAATTGTCTTTATATTAACTCATTGTTGTGGCAAAAAAATTGATAAAGGATCTCAAAATAATGAAGATGTTGAAAATAATGGTCCTGAGAGTAGCAAATTATTATCTGAGAATCAACCAATAAATGTGTAAGTATGGAAAGAAAATGTTTATTTTATATTAAAAAAAAAATTACAATAATAGCTTTTATAATGAATGTTTGCTTACATCGATTATTATTTATATAATATATATATTTTTTGCTACCTGTCCGTTTGGTATGTTCTTTTGTTCAAGCTACATGATAACTCTCGTGTTCATATTATCACAATCACATATACACAATAATAAGATTACACAACACTTGAACGGATATAAGTATGTATTTTAAAAAAAAAAAAAATTTTTGTAACTATTATTATTAATATACTTACACAATTTACTATTATCTAAAAAAAAGAACTTTTAAAAAGGCATTTGTTTATTGTATTTTTATTTTAGAAATAATAAGAAAAGAGAAATTTATGGACCATTTACAACTCATGTATAGAATGAATAAATGTTGATTTTGTATTTGGAAAAGATATCAATTTAAACTTATGAGAAATATACATGTTTATGAAAAATTTTTATCATTTAATAATAATCTTTAAACACAGAGTTTTAATGATTTTGCTTGTCCCAATACATACCGGGTTTTTACAGCTAAATCAAAAATCAAGCAATCACATCTCGACTGTCATCCTTCATGTTATCTTTTTTTTTAATAAATATATATATATGCATATATTTATATCTTCAACTTACTATACAATAATTTTTTAATGACTATAGTTATTTGGAAGACATAATATTTGTTATATCATTAAATTTAACCATATATAATTACTGATTTAAATATTTTTTTTTTATAATATTCTGTCATTAATAAATTATAATCTTTTAATTAAATTTTTTTTTTTAATAAGAAGATAGATCAAATATTTATTACCTAATTTTTGTTAATATATATATAAATAGATATGTTTATCGGTACATAAAAGGTATATTTACAAAAAAAAAATTTAAGAAATTATATGTTACATAAATTTGATATCTAATATAGTGTAATTTTTTTTGTTATATTTAACGTCTCAAATTTTTGTTCTTTAAAGTTATTTATATTAAACGAATTATACATACTTCCTAATTTAAACAAATATTGTATAAATATTTTATGAAATATATTTAATTATTTAAAATTATAATGTTTCTTTAAAAATTGTAACTTTTAATATATATTTTTTTAAATTATACATTTAGCTAAATAAAAATAGAAATTTAGATATAAGTTTTGTATTATAATATTGGAATAGTTTATTTATTTTTCCTATACTATTTAATAGAAGATTTCGATAAAATAAAGTGGATAATATTTTCTTAATATTTTGCAATCATAAAATTCTATTATCATTTTAAAAATAAACATTGGTATAAACGAAATGTAAAATAATACAAAAATTTTTATACTAATATTATATGATAAAGAGAATATATAAATACCTCTTTGATTGCTTAATTACGAAAAAAAAATACATGGAGAAAGAATTTTTAATAATAAGGGGGTAATTTGAATTATTTTTTCAATTATTACGTAAAAATGATAAAAGAAAAAAAATTAACTTATAATTTATGATATTTAAGTGGATTTTGGGTACTTAGTAAATAATAATATTCAACAACTCTTGAAAATTACATTAAGAAACTTAAGTTTCTTAAAAATTGACAATTCATTTACCTTTTTTTTTTGAAAAATTTTAATAGATTGATAGAAGTTGATGGCGATTTTTTTTTAATAAGATTCACGTTTATTAATGAATTCTTGTTTAAATAAATTTAAAAATTGATTATAAAATTTTCTGACATTAATTTTTATTACAAAAAGATAGTTTAATTTTGTAAATATAAGTATAACATTATGTAATTAATTTACATCTATTTTACAATTTTTTTTTTTTTGAAATTTATAGCTTTTATATAAATTTCTTTTTGATGATTATTTATTTAATGTTTTGTTACCAAATTAAGTAATCATTTAATTATAACTTCACCTTTTAAAAAGCATTATAAATTTAGATTTATTATTTTAAAA
This sequence comes from Strongyloides ratti, assembly GCF_001040885.1. Lineage (NCBI taxonomy): Eukaryota > Metazoa > Nematoda > Chromadorea > Rhabditida > Strongyloididae > Strongyloides > Strongyloides ratti. The sequence goes on along the minus strand of NC_037309.1, from coordinate 2,790,935 downwards.
ATGTATCTTCCGATTTTAATGATATTATTAGTTTTCTTTAATACTATCATTAAAAAATACTATTTGATTTATAGAAATGTGTAAATGGTTGTGTTTTCTAAAAATAACTTTATTCTATGTTTAGTTATGCAGATAAGATTATAAGTAAATGTAATTTTTCAAATTTATATAGATATTATTCTGATTGATAATTTTGATAATGAAAAAAAAAACTTTATGTATTCATGTTAAATTAATATCTTTTAATTATTTCAAGTTTCCAATTATTTTTTTAAATTAACCCTTTTTGAACGGAAGTATGTAATCATTGTTTTCATTATTCTAATTAATTATATGTCATTTCCTATTAATAATTTCTAAATGTCTAGAATATTTTTAAAATTATATTTATATTAATAAATGTGACACTATCTTAAATTATTATACAAGTTGAAAAAAATTAGTAATTATATCTTAATTATTCTTTTGATAAAATTCTATTTTTTTTTTCTTACAGTCAGTCATTTTAGTTAATATGTTTAATATTTTAAAGATTTATAAATAAATTATAAAATATTTTTAAAAATATATATATATTTTTTTTGATCTTATCATACATAGAATGTTAAAATAAAGAAAGATTTGAACGATTTTTGTTTTTAAAGATTGATTTTTTATTATAACATAGAAATGATTACTCAATTTAGCTCATATATCATCAAAATTAAAATAGTTTTCTTTTATTACCACATTCATTTCTGTTTTTCTTCATCCATGATTTAACAATTTCTATAGACAATTAGTTATTTAATAGTAATATAAATAAATTGATTAATTATTCAAAAATGTTAACACTTTATTATTTCAAATTATAATTTAATAATTTGAATATTTTTATATATTTATAATTGCAATTTTATATATATCACTTTATCTTTCATTACCAAAATAATATATTAGATATTCTATTATGTATTAATTTATTTATCATTACTTTATATTTTATTTAACTTTACAAAAAAAATGCTTTTTTTTATATTAAGATTTTATTTATTGGTATAATAAATGTTATTATAAATTTAATAGATAGTTAATAAAATTATTTTAACCTTTTTATAATTAAGCTTAAAAAATAAATAATAACAATTAATACACAATTAATTAACATACATATCACATATTAAGTTGTGATGTCATTACAATGACAAAAATATTTTGTTAAACTTTTAACATTTGTTAAATAAAAAAAAATCTGTTTTATAAATTATATAAAATTTATAAAACATTAAATTTTTCTTATTACTAATTTAAATATTTTATTTAATCATTTTTTAACATTCCCTTTTTAATAATAATAATCTTAAAATTAGAGAAAAAGAAAAAAAAAATGTTAACGTGTATAATAATAAAAGAGAAAATTACATATTAAATAAAGTGCAATAAAAAATAATAAAGTAAATCAAGAACTTTTAAAAATAATAAAAGTTTTTTTTTTTATTATTGTATGCAATATAACTATTAACAATATATATTTTAATATTTACTTTTAAAATTTTTTTTCAACTTTTAACATAATGTTTTGTAAATGATATTGATATATAAATGTTTGTAGAGAAGATATATAAACTGATTAACAAGGCATTTACCTCATAGAGAATTTTTTATACATAAAGTAAAAATAAAATGTCTAAAAAATTAACTTTTGAAAACGAGTTAAGAAAAAGATTATTAGTGAACACACCCAATCTGGAAGGTGATGAAGATAGTGATTATGAGGTGGAGGTTAATGAAAATGAGGACTCACCTGTTGCCGCACTATTAAAGAGAGTTCCAAATATACCAATATCATTTCTTCCTTTTGATAATCAAGATATTTCATCATCATCAGATATGAAGAAAGTTCCTTCAACTGATTCTCTATCTACTACAAAAGCTAATCAGAAATCACCAAAACTTGGTTCTGATTATCACTATGAAAAGACAGTGGTAAGTTTTTTTTATTTAATATGATATATAAAGTTTTTATATAAATTTCTTTTGAAAAAAATTGAATCATTAATATATATTTATTATATTAGCTATATAAAGAAACATTTTTTTTTTCTTAGTATAAATAAAATATAAAAAAAAGCTGTTTGAACCTTTAAAAGTTTACATAGTCATTATCCAAGTAACATTAATAAAACTGATTATAAAAATCTTTTCCTTATTTTATTTAATATCCCTTTTTCTAAATAATACTTTAAATTGATATTTTATATTTAATAGATGAAAAAAATATATTTGTAATGTCAAAAAGTTAAAGATAACAAAAAAATCGTTTTATACAATTATTTTACGAAAAAAATTTATATTCTTTATTAAATTTTATCAATGAAACTTTTACAAAAAATAATATTTCTATAATATTGCGTTAAGTAAATACAATTATTTTTCTAAAACTATAAAAGAAACTTTTCTAGAGTTTGTATGATACAATAAAAAAAATGAAATATTTCAAATAAAATGCTATTATATAATATAATTCTTATTATTTTTATTAAAGAATAATATATATATGTATATATTATAAATATAAATTATTTTTGTACATAATTATATACAATACTAACATTAAAGTTTTAAAAAACAAAAGCTGATTAATTAAGGATTACTACTTTTTATAATATTTGTTATAAAAGATATTTTGTTAACATTAATGGACATAATGTCATCCTTTAACTTCATAGTATCCTCATCTTAATGTAGATTACACTATTACCTCATTGTCGTCTCATTTTTTTTTTTATTAAACTGATCCGGAAAAGAGTTAGGAAATAGACAAAATATTTAATTAAGTATATTCTTCTTGAATATAAAAAAGAAATATTTTAACCAATTTATTCATTCATTAAATTTTTATTGTTTTATTCATTTGCCTCTAAAAAAAATATTTATAAATTTATTGTCATACATTAATGTTATATTATATAGTTTGGTAGTTGTTATTATTAAATTTTTTATTACCAAAGATCAAAGATATTTTATAATAGGCTATAATTAAAATAATAATAATTAAAAATACTAGACGTACTTTTATTAATTCCAATAACAAAAATATCCATACATATTTTTTATTAGAAAACAATACTTTAATGAATAAAATAAAAATCAAAAATAATAAAACAAGTTAATAAAAACTTAAAATAATTTTTAAAAATTATAAAAATATAATTTTTTTTAGGTATTTGGCAGGTATCATTCTGAGGAAATGCCTTTAGGAATTCGCAAAAATGCTATATTACAATTACCTGGATTGTCTGCTAAGTCTATTGAATGGGCTAATAAAAATGAAATGGTAGGAAAGTCAAGATCTGACTCAACAGTTAACATTTTGGATAATGATAATAAGGATCAAGATAATTTGTCTCGTGAGGGAAGAAAAAGAAAATCAGGAGTTGTTCAGCGACAAGATGTTACAAGTAACTATACTAAATGTAAGATTAATTGCTTATTAATTAAATAATTTTTAATATGTATTTTTTTTATAGTTAGAAGAAATTTAATACGTTATTTTCTTGATGATTGGTTATTTTTGGCAATGTTAGGTTTTGCAATGGCATCATGTTCATTTTGTGTTGATAATTTAATTGAACTCCTTCAACATGGACATATTTTAATGTTAAATCAAGTTGAGAATTCATTTCTTTTATCAGAATTACAGAAACAAACTATAACATATGTTGTTTGGACTGGTTATTGTGTGCTTTTAACAACAACATGTGCTATTATTGTTCATTTTCTTGGTCCTCAGGCTATAGGTAGTGGTATACCAGAAATGAAAACAATATTACGTGGTATATTTTTAAAAGAATATCTTAGTAGAAAAACATTATTATCAAAAATAATTGGCCTTACATTATCATTAGGTTCTGGTTTACCAATAGGTAAAGAAGGTCCTTTTGTACATATTGCATCAATATTAGCAAATCAAATGAGTAAAATTGTTCATAATAAACATTCCATATATTCTAATGAAGCAAGGCGTACAGAAATGTTAGCTGCTGGTTGTGCTGTTGGAGTTGCATGTACTTTTTCTGCACCTGTTGGTGGTGTTTTATTTTCAATAGAAGTAACATCAGTCTATTTTGCTGTTCGTAATTATTGGAGAGGTTTTTTTGCTGCTGCATGTGCTGCAACATTATTTCGTATATTAAGGGTTATCTTATCAGATACAATGTTAACTGTTGTTGCATTTTATCAAACAAGTTTTCCAAGAGATGCTTTTGTACCAATTGAAATGTTAGTATTTGCTTTAGTTGGCCTTATAGCAGGACTTTTCAGTGCATTATTTATAATGCTACAAAGATATTTAGTTAAAGTTGTAAGAAAATTAAATAGTATATCAAGTGGTTTTTTGGCAAAACATTATTGGATTTATCCTATAATAATATCATTTTTTATATCAACATTAACATTTCCAAAAGGATATGGACAATTTATTGCTGGTGAAAAAAGATTTTCAGCAACATTAAAAGATTTTTTTAGTAACTGTACTTATATATCAGATTATAATGATACTAATTATTGTGGTTATGAATTTTTACAATCATGGCAAGGTAAAAATTTAGAAAATAATATATTTTTAGTATTAGTATTTTATCAAGTAACTTTTGTAAGTTTATTATTTTTTAAATATTGTTATGTAAATATATATTTATATTTTTTTTAATAATATTTAGTTTTTTCTTTCTGCTTTGGCTTCAACAATTCCTGTTCCATCTGGTATATTTATGCCTGTTTTTGTTATTGGTGCTTCATTTGGTAGAACTATTGGTGAAATAATGGCCTTATATTTTCCTTCAGGTATTGATGGTCATGGTGATATTCTTATTTATCCTGGTGTTTATGCTGTTGTTGGTGCTGCAGCATTTTGTGGTGGTGTTACACATACTGTTTCAGTTGCTGTTATTGTATTTGAATTAACTGGTCAATTAATTTATATATTACCTGTTATGATTGCTGTATTAATAGCTAATGCAACATGTGCATATTTACAACCATCTATTTATGATAGTATTATACAAGCTAAAAATTTACCATATCTTCCAGATATTCCTTCAACATCATCTTATTTTCATGGTATTATGGTTCAACAATTTATGGTTAAAAATGTTGCTTATTTAACACAAACATGTACATATAAAGAAATTCAAGATATATTATATCGTTTTAGAAAATTAAAATCATTTCCAATTGTTGATGGAAAAGATTCATTAATTTTATTAGGATCATGTAGTCGACAAATTCTTTTTAATTGTCTTGAAAATGCTGTTGGTGATAAAGCTAGGAAAACAGAAGCAAATCATAGAATTGAACAAGAAAAAATTGAAGCAGCAAGAAGAATGAAAAGTACAAAAGAAAAAGCTAAAGATATAAGAAGATCAATATTAGATATAACTTTTGATCCCACTTTACCATTTAAAAAAAAATCAAAAACATCAATATCAGTAAGTGGTACACAAAAGCGTTTATTTAAAAAACAAAAAGATGTTGATAAATATAATGGAATAAATAAAGGAAATTCAATATCAGATAATGCCCTTGATGATTTACCTAAAGGGAAAAAAAAGAATTTAAAAAAAATTTCTAATGCTACTTTAAATGAATCTAAAAGTCGGTTTACAGTTACACCTGTTGTTACAAATATAAACTTACAAAATATTGATTCTAAAAAAAGTGATAGTGATGTTGCTTCATTAAATTTAAATAGTGATGAAAAATTAAATATTGAAAATGATGAACAATCAACAACACAATCTAGACCATTTTTTTATACAAATAAATTAGAAAATCCTTTCTTACAAAAAAATGAAAATTTTGTTGAAGAAGAAAGCTTTGGTGGTATTGGATCAACAGAAGGTGATAGTAAATCATATCTTTCAGTTGATCATACTCATTCATCTGATACATCAAGAAAAAATAGTTATAATATTTTTACAATTAATTCAGCAAAAGATGTTTATAATACAATATCTGGAGCATTAAGAAGTTTACAAAAGAAAGGTCTAATAGCATTTTCAAGAGATGATTTTGATGAAAAAGATTATGATTTATTTGGTGATGAAAAAAAAGAGTGGGAAGAATCACAATTAGCAAAGACAATTGATATGAATAATGTTGGTATAGATCCAGCACCATTTCAACTAGTTGAAGCAACATCACTTTTTAAAGTTCATTCGTTATTTAATCTTTTAGGATTAAATAAAGCATATGTCACAAATTGTGGTAAATTAGTTGGTGTTGTTTCTTCACGTGATATTAGAATTGCTATAGAAAGAATACAACAAGGAATATTATTTCCATCATCACCGGGAATATATGTTGAAGGAAATAATGTTGAAGAGTATAATGGTGATACATTTATAAATGATAATAATAATAATAATAAAGATAATAATAATGATAGTAATAATTATTTAAATACACCAATTGTTCCTGAAATTCTTGTTACTAATGCACCAGAAGAAAAATCTTCAAAACTTTTTAGAAGAAAAACAACATTAATAAGAACAAATTCAGATCCCTGTCTACATGATATTGTATCTAAATTAAAAGCACCATCTAAACCACGTTTAGTAAGATTAAATTCAACACCTTGTGACAAAAGAAATAATGATATTGATAAAAGTTTTGAAAAAATAAATTATCCATCAATTATTCAATACGAATCAAAAGATAGTTTAATGTCGAATAAACAATCGTAAGTTATAAATATAAAAATTGAAGATTATTATTTTCAGGGGTAAAAATAATGATATCGCTATTGTAATAGATTCAGATGATAATAATGATGATGATGAAGAACCTCGTGATGGATATAACACGCTACCTGGAAAAACTTTATTTAGATTTTAAATAAAGGTAATAAACAATATTATCCTTGCCTTGACAAAGTATGCTTGTAAAAGATTATTGTATATCTGAAAAATAAAAAACTACTTAAATTGTGTAATAATTTTGTTTTTGTTGAATATTAAATTTTCAAAAAAGCGTGTTTATAAAATATATATTATAAAAAAAATATTTTTCAATTGGAAGATTTTAATATATTAACATGAATTAAAAATTTTAAATAAAATAAGATATTTTTTTTATTAATATTTATATTTCATAAATAAACTATAAAGATTTTAAACTATAATTTGTTGTTGTTAAAAGATAAAATATAACTAAATTAATGTTTTGTGAATCAATTTTTTCTCCCATAATCCACTTTATATATAATTTTTAAAGAAAAAAAATAGGGATAAGCAGTACAATATAATAATTATATATTTCTAACTAATAAGATCATTTTTTAAAGTTTTAATAAATCTACTGTTTAAAGTTTAAAATAAATAGTTTAATATAATGAAAAAAAATATTAAATTGCCTTTTATAACACAAATAATATCTTAACATATATATTAATATTACGAAAAATATTTAGTATTTGATAAAAAAAACAAAGAAAAATATTTATTTATGAAATATATAAAAGTAAAAATATAATTAAAACAATATATCAAGCTATCTTATCATACTATAATTATTACTAACAATAATGCCATATGTTTTAGTATCAATAGACTATTATAGATTAATAGATACAACTTTATCGACAAAATGTTTTTTTTTTCAAATAAAACAAAATATTTTTATTTGTAGACTATCTTTAAAAATTTATTTTTTAATATTTATAAATATATCAATTTAATAATACTTTTACTTTAAAATTGATTTATATTAGTTGAAAAAAAATTCTTTAATAAAAAATGATTTTTTTTTTATTTTTTTACTAACAAAATTTTTATATATTTTTTTAAAGTATTTACTAATCACATTTTATTATTTAAATCTATTTAATCGATCTTTAAATTACTAGACACCATACATGTTCCATATCTTTTGTTAGCATATTTTTTTTATTTTGATTTTATATTTATTAAAATTTTTTATTTCAAATGTATGTCACATGTTACATCAGCTTTAAATTCCATTAATAATGTTACTTAACCACATGTTATTTAAATTATAAATAATAAAGAAATATTTAAAAAAAAGTATATATTTTTATCAATATTTTAAATTTATATAAATTTTGATAAAGTTGATTATATGAAGAAACTAAAAGTAAAATTTTTTTATGGTTCTGAAAAGAATTACATATTAGTGTATTAGCAACTACTATTATTAAATATAAAGATAAGTCATAAAATAAATGTATAAAAAAAAAAATGATTAAACAAATAAAATGAATATAGTGTATGTGTAGCGTGTTTTTTTAAAGAAAATTTTTCATTTTATCAAATAGGATGACAAGTTATTATAAAAATATATTCGGGTAAATTTTAGTTTGATAAAGTATCTTTTATTATCTTTAAATTATACAAAATATAAAGTTTTATTTACCTCTTATCATCTAAATATATTCAAATTCTTATTGTCGCTATATATATATACATATATTTGGTATACAAAAATATATATATTTCTTACTATGATATCTCAATTATCATCATATAATATATAATAAAATTATTAATGATGATTTCTGAAAAATGCATCTTTTATCTATTCATCTTATATGTAGTATAATGTCTCCACATGGAAAATTCCATATAACACTTAATATTTCTTTGCGTTACTAATTTTTTTAATAATATAAAATTATTAATATATATTTTATTTTAATATATAATTTTTATGATCATAGAATTATATATAACTTTTTTTGTATATTTATTCAAATAAAATTTTTTTATTTAATTTTATAATAATATTATTTATTTTCGTTGTAAAAAGTTTAATATTGAATTGAAATTATAATTAAATATTTTTAAGATATTTTTTTATTTCATAAAATTAAAATAAAGATTTTTTGTATTAAATATAATATTCATATTTAATTTAATAGATACTTTTATTTAAATCTTAATATCCTTTATAACAAAATAGTAAAATAATTTATGTAAAATAATTATTTTTAATTACTGTTTCCTTTTTATATTAAACAAACGTTTTATAATAACTTGAATTATTTTTCTTTTTTTGAACAAAATGATTTATCTCTTGTAGATGAAAAATATTATTATCTATTTTACATTATAAATTAATTAATATTTTATTAAAAAATATTCTTTCTTAATTTGAAATGTTCATATTATAATAAACTATTTTAAAAATTTTACATTTTATTATATTATTTGATAAATTGGTAAATATTTAATATTCATTTTTTAATTACTATTGTATTTTTTATATGTTATCAATTTTCTTTTGCATTATTTTTGCTATTTTATAAATATAGTTACACTATACAAAGTGAAAGTTTTTAGAAATCTTTTATAACATTTTTAATTTTATTTTAGAATGGTGTCAGAAAACGATAGACAAGATTATCTTGAATATTGGAGACAATTTGGCAATAATGCCAATATTAATGGTATGATGTTAAATGCCAATGCTTCTATATTTGAAGAAAGTGATAGACATGATGTATGTCTTTTACTTCCTGATTTAAAAGGTAAAAATGCTTTAGATGCAGGTGCTGGAATTGGGTATGTTTTATTATTTTAAAAGTATATATATATATATATATTTTTAGACGTTTTACTGCTGAACTTGCTTCTAAAGCTGATAAAGTTTCTGCATCGGATTTTATTCCAGAATATGTTACTAAATTACAAGAACTTAGTGCTGAAGCATTTAGAGATGGTAAAATTATTGATGTTACTGTGGCTGATGCTACACGTCTCTCTTATCCAGAAAATAGTTTTTTCCTTGTTTTTACTAATTGGTTATTTATGTATTTCAATAATACTGAATGTGCCCGTTTTACCGTAAATGCTTTAAAATGGTTAGAAGAAGGGGGATATTTTAAAATTAGAGAATCATGTTCTGAACCATCAACAGGAAGAGTTGAAAATAAACAAGAAACTTCTCTTCATGCTACTGTTGAATCAAATCCAACTGTATACAGGTTTTCATCTGTTTATCTTAAATTAATTGAAACAGCAAGATATATTGATTCAAATAATCAAAAATGGAAATTTGAAATTGAAGTATGTGGTTCTGTTCCAACATACATTTTTCATGGTAATAATTGGAGACAAGTTCAATTAATTGCTAAAAAAGTAAAAGCTAATGATGATGATGTTGTTTTATCACAAAACGAATTAAGAGATTTAATGGTTAAAGATTGGATAGTAGCACAAGTAAAAAAAGATTCTATTGTTGATGGTGTAAAAAAATATTTTGCTGATAAAATATTTGCTAAAGAATTATCAAATATTGATATGACTAATGAAGAATCAATTTCAGCATTTTTTGTCTTCCAATCATCATTTAATTCATGGTATAAAAGAATTTACCCATTTTCATTACCATCAAATAAACATTGTCATATTTGGACAAATGAAGGTGATCGTGAACTTTTTAGATGTTCATTAACTTCAGCTAATGAAGAAAAAAATACTGGAATATTTTTTACGTACACAAAAGATAATGTTTTTAATGCTTTAAAATATGTTGAAAAAAGAAACTTTACATTAAAAGGTTTCTTGGCAATTGATTATTTAAGTAATCATGAAATTAATTTTATTCAGTCTTTTAAAAAAATTGCTATTGAAAATGCTAAAATTCTTCTTCTTGAATCATATTCTAATGAGGATGAGAAAAATGAAAAATTAAGCAAAATTAATCAGCAATACACAATGAAGTGCGTAACAGAAGATATTCATAATGAAATCAAAAATATACATCAAGATGAAGAAATTATTCATGACATTACATCAAAAAAATGGATGTTTATTAATATAAACCATTAATCTTGTCACTTATTAAATATTATTTAATTATGTTACTTTTACAATTTATCCTTAAATATTTTCTTAGCAGTTTTTTTTGTAACTTTTTTTTCAATGACATCTTTTATAACTTTTTTTTTAGTAGTTTTTTTTTAATAATTTTTTTTTAATAATTTTTTTTTAATAATTTTTTTTAATAAAATGTAGCGTTATGTAACTTTTAATAAATAATACTATTAATTAATTTAATAATTCTTTTTAGTGATAAATATTACTTATAAAAGAAAGTTTTCAACGATGACATAAAAATTCTAATTTTCTATAAATTATACAATTTTCTATAATATATAATGATTTTAGCAAATATATAATATAAAAAATTTATTATTATTTTTTTTAAAAATGATTTATAAAAAAATGAATAATTTTTGTTATTATATAATTTATAAAAAAATATTATATTACTTTTTTTCAATTTAAAAGTTAATCATATCTTTGTGTAATAAAATTTAATAATTTAAATAAATAAAAAAAAATGCACTTTAAAATAAATTAAAATAAATAATGGCAAAATATTAAAGTAGGTAAAAATTGACGCTTTTAATATTCTTCCCTAATAACATATAAATATAAAGTTAAATTATAATGATATACATTTTTTATCTTTTGGTCATTTTTAAAATGAAAGGTGATTAATTTAAACAAATAATTATTAATGTTATTTATTACAAAATAATAATTTAATGCATAATAACTTAAAAAATTTCTAGGATAAATTTATGATATAAAAATATTTTATATGATACTGTACAATATAAATTAGTATCTATTTTTTTCTAAATGTATTTTAAAAACATTATCTCCTTAAGACTATAATTGTTTATTCATAAAAATAAAAGTTCAATATAAAATGATTTTTATTTTCTGTCTATAAAATATTAACACTTTTGTTATTTATTTTATAATAGTTATAAAAAAGATTTATAAAATAAAATTAAAAAGAAAAAATACTTTTAAAAATATTATTTCTTATTAAATTATGTTAACTTTTAAATAAAATATGTTAAAATAATTTTGTAAAATATGTTTATCTTATATAGAATATTATATTAATTGTAAATTAAATATTTTAATTTGTTTCTTATAAATTAATACATAATAATAAATTTTTCATTATTTATTTATATGCTATAAATTAAATTAAATGAGAATAATAATTTTTAATAAATTTAATAAATTTTACTAATTAATAATTTTTCATTATTTTAGAAAATTTATGCTTAGCAATTTATTCTAATAATTATTTAGAGCATATTTATATACATATATAATATATAAAAGAAAATAACATAACTTTAATTATAAATACCAAACAGGTACTTCAATATACTTTTTCTCAAAAAAATATTTTTCATAAAATTTATTATTTTAAAAAAGTTATACAACAATTTTTAGTAATTTTTAATATAAGTATATAATATGGTTTTAGAGTTATGAAAAATTAAGAAAATTAATAAATATAAGAATGTTTTAAAGTAGTGTTAAGGGAAAAATATGAAAAGTTATTATTAAATAATAATAATGTTTTAAGATAAGTTATTAAAACATATTTTTTTGTTAATTTTTTATATAAGTTTACATAGTTTTTAAATAAAAAAATTATGTTTTTTTTAATATTTTTTTCATTTACCATATTTTATAAAAACTTTTTATCATTATTATATTTATTTATAATATATAAACTATAAAGTATATTGTAACTTATATTTTCTTTTACTTTTCATAAATTCAAACACAATCATTTTTTAACTTATAAATATGTAATTTACTTCATTAATTATTTTTAGAAATTTAAAGATATACAAAAGCACTTTAATCATTAACTATTATTTTAAAATTATATTAAAGATTAAAATAATTTAAAATAAAATTACTTTATCTAAGCTTTTATTTAAAATTCAAAATAGTTTTATCACACATGACCTCACTTATATGCCATCTTCTCCATATTAATTATCCACTCTTCTATTTTTTATACTCTTTTATAATAAATTTTTTAAATTCATTAACATTTAATTAGTAAGTTAGAAAATATAACTTAAACTTAATAAATAAATAAATAAAATTATACATTTTACTACTACTCAAATATCTTTTTTTTTAAAAAAAAAAAGAATCTATTGTTATAATATTTTTACTATTACATTCTTTTATTTTTCCAGAATAACAAAATTTTAATAATTTTTTTAAGAAATTGTACTTTAAAAAATAAAATTTTTTTTAGGTATAAAAAAAAATAAGTATATTTTAGGATGAATAAAAATTTTTTTTTTTTATGATAAATGTTCTTTAGTAGATTACCAAAAATTTTAAAATATATCATTTAAAAGGCTAAAATGTTTTAGTTTAATGATGTTTACTTATAATAGGATAAAGTTTATATATATTTTTAAAAATGTACGTAACCTAAATTGAAATTTTTACACTAAATATAGTAAGAAAAAAGTTGTTCTCTGATAGCTAAACAATTTATTTTTTAATTTTTAAAAATATATCCTTAACGTTTCTTAATAATAATATAATATTCCATAATATAACATTGTTTTATCAAAAAAAAAAGGATATATATATATGTTCTTTAATCGTTCTTTTAGTAATTTTTCTAATTATACCATCGGATTTAATTTCTAAATTTTTAGTTATTTTAAACAACAAATAAATAAATTTTTATCTAGAAAAAAAATTATTTTTTATTTTAAAATTTAAAGCATTTCTTATCACTTATTTTACACTTTTTAGAAAGTCTTTTATATATAAACAACATATATACAAATAGTTTTTTTCACATAATATAAAAGTATATTTTTAAGGCTGCATTTAATTTTAAGATTAAGATTAAAAAATATTTAATTATTTTTTTACTGTATTATTGTCGCTTTTAATATCCGTTATTAGATATTAAAAAAAAATAATTTTTTTATATAAAAATATAAATATATTTTTATAATAAAATTAATCAGTTTTTTTTTTTTTGTAAAAAGTACACTTTTTTGAAAAAATACATTTTAATAATTTTTCTTAATATTAATATATGTACATATTTTTTAAATTAATAAATATTATAAAAATAATTTTGTAATATGTAGTGAATTTTATTTTTTCTATTAATTATTCATTAGACATTAACTTTTATCATTAATCATTTTAAAATATTTTAAATTTTATTTTATTCAAATAATTGTTTAGTTAAAATAAATAAGGTATATGAATTTGTAAGGATTTAATTATATATAATAATTAAAAAAAAATGAGGCTATGAAACTTTTAGTTAATTTAAAGACAAAGTAAATATAAAAGAGTATAATATAAAATATCATAAAATGAACATATATATTTAATGTCTTTTGAGTTTCTTTTGAGGATAAAAAAAAAGTGAATATGTGTGAAAATGAAAAAGAGAATGATATAGTTGAAAGTTTACGCATAAAAGAAAGAATAAAATTATCTTTTTTACTATTTAACTTTTAACATAAGCATTCTATTTTTTATAACATCTTTTTTTTTTTGATTTCCTTTCTAACTGAAGAATAAGACTTGTTGATGATTAGACAAACACAGGAAAAACGAGAGTAAATGCTTCTAGCTAGTCTTCAATTTTTTAATATAAATATACACACGGCTTGATAACTAGTTGTAAGTAAATTATGAAGAAAGGTGCATAGTATAAATAAACTTTTCATTTGCATGTTTCATTCACTTTTAAATTTTTAGCACTGTTCATTTTTTTATGAAAATATGAATTCTAATCAACCTTTTGCTAGTACACTTATTTGTGTAATTATTCTAATTATTACTATAGCAGTGCAAAATCAAAAATTATTTTGGACACCACCATTACCAATTAATGTACCATTAACAATTGAAATACCAGAAAATGACATTCCTTATGAATGCCCAAGAACATTTGATGATGGAGAAATAAGTTTATTATTAAAACCTATTAATACTTGTAATCCACTTCCAATTATTTCTATGAATCCTTTAAACTTGTATTCTCCTCAAAAATCTTTAAAATTATGGAAATATGCCAAGAACTCCACATATTAGTAGGTATTATAAAAATATTCCAGAAGTATCAATTAGATTTTTGAGGATTCTCATGCAACTATGAATGTGTATTTTAATATAAAATGATCTATGAACAGAAAAAAAAAATAAGAATATATTATTAAAATTAATATTATAGTAAACTGTTGTTTTCAATAAATTGAATTATTATAATATATTTTATATAATTGTAAAAATAATTAAACTAATGTAAATTAGTATATCATTTAATTTTTTTTTTTATTTTATGTTGTTCAAATTTTTTATTAATAAAAGTAAAAATTAATTAACACTTTTAATTTTATTGCTAATATAATATATAATTAGATTTTTTTAAAATTATTTTTTATATTTTTATAATGATGTAAAGAAGTTAATTTTAATTTAAAAAATAATTTAAAAAATTATATATCTATTTCAAAATTAGAGAAATATTTCTGGTTACATAATTTATGTAGAAAAATTTTAAATTAAAAATACTAAGAAGACCATATGTATAAATTAAATATATTCTAGCAAACATATATTTTAAAGTAAAATAATAAAAAAACCATTAAAATGTTACACTTCTGATAATTTAAATGTAATAAATATGATATAGTATATTTCATTAAAACATTTTATTTAAAACAAATTAAAATGATTAAAAAAATATATATTTAATAGACATATGTATGACTATAAAATTAATTAAATAAATAGAAAAAAAAATTTTTTGTTTTACTTTTAACTTTATTTGTATATGATAAGAAAAAGGTAAATAAAAAAACTGCATCTTTATAATTTAATATGTATCTAGTTTTATGATCGACTATTTTTGTGTCAAAAGAATAAAGATGATGTATTATTTTATAGTACATATTTGTAGACAAAATAAATGCTAATACCTTATTAAAATATTTTACGTCTCATAAAGTAAACCTTGAAAAATTAATCAAATATTAGTTTTTAATAAAATAAAATATATAATATATAATAAAGTATATTGTAAAAATTTTTTTATCTTTTTTTCATTTTAATAAATTTTAATAATTTTTTTTTATCATTTCAATTAAAATATATATTTTAAAAAAAAATGTAATTTTATAAAGCATAAAAAATATTTAATTAATTTTATTAAAAATTTTTTTTAAAAAAAAATATATATTAAAAAAAACCCGATTATGTGTAGTATCTTTATATCATACTTCTTAAAGGAACTGATTCAGGATTTGGGCCTCTAGTACCATTTTCTTCATGATTACGTGTTCTAAAAGGTATATCTCTAAAAATACTATTTCTTTTATTAAAAAAAGAAATAATTTATTCAAAAAAAAATATTATTAAAATTACCTGGCAGTATAGCATACAATAATGTAAAAAATTACATTTAATAAAAAAAATATACCAGCTATAATTAAAAGACTCAATAACTGTTTCATACCAACCCAATTTGTTATATCTTCTATTTTTTTATCTGATATGTCAGGACCAAATACCTTTTTAGTAGAAGGGTAATCAGTAACTAACGGTACATCATATCTTGAGAAATTATTACCATCTTTTTTATCATTATTCCATTTTTCAATTTTATGATCTTCTTCTCTTTTGATGTTTCCGGTATCATTTATTTTTAATGTACTTATACTACTTTCATGTGTTGTAATTGCCACTCTATTTGTTGTTGTTTTTTCATTTAAACATATATTATTATTAGGGTATGAAGGTAAAAACTGTGTCATATTTAAATTATAGCTACTTATAGTATTACTACATAATATATTTTCTAAATCCATAACTTTTCTACTATTAGAATAACTTTCTAACCATATTTGATAATTCATTTTATTAATATCATTACAATCACATCTGTAACGTGTTCCATTTCCTGATAACCATACTTTCTCTAGATTATTTGTAACATATTTTAAAAAAGTATCATTAATCTGTTTGAGGAAATTATTTGCTAAATTAAGATTTTTAATATTTCCCAGATTATCATAATTAGTCTCAATTAATGAATCTATAACATTATTTGATAAATCCAATGTTTCTAATTTTGGAAATTTTCTTAAATCTATACTTTCAAGTGTAAGTATATTACCACCAGACATATTTAAAACTTTTAAATATTCCATTTTTGGTATATTTTTAAAACCATTAGATCTATGTTTATCCATTAATAAATGTAATTCTGTAACTCCATTAGGTAAAAATGATACTTTATCTAATCGTAATTCTTTACATTTTATTTTATTTGATGCTGGTCCATATTTTGTTATATTTTTACTATAATAACATTCACAATCAGGTAGACAATTTAATGAACAATTACAATGCTTTTGTGACATGCAACATTGGCAACCTTCAATACAGATATGATCATATGAACATAAAATATTATTATCATTTGATGCATTTTTAATACTATATCTTATTTGAGGAACTAACATATCAGAACATGTTACATCATCCAAATCTCCTATTTTTATTTTACTCTAAAGAAATAATAATTAAAAAAAAAAAGATTTATATTATAATATTTATGAAAAATTAATATATTTTTATTTTACTATTATTATTTGTTATAATAGTATTAAATACTATAATCTACTTACCGTATTATTATAATGTTGAGTAACAATCCATTCATTTTCACAATGACATTTCAATGGATTACCAGCTAAAGTCATCCAAACTATAGCCTCATTATGAAAGGCCAACTTTTTATTAATAATTATCTCAAGTAAGTTATTACTAAAACAAATATTATAATTATATACTTATTGATGATAACTTACTTTAATTTAATATAGTTAAGTTTACGCATAACTCTAAATGGATTATCATCTTCGATTTTAAAAATCTTATTATGATCTAAATAAAGTTTTCTAAGAGTTGTTGGAAAATAATTTGTTGTTTTCCATCTTGAACTAATATATTCAATTTCATTTTTTCCTAAATCTAATGTATCTAATTTTGGTAGATTTTTAGGATGATGATCAAATATTCTTATTTTATTTCCTCTTAAAAATAATGTTATGATTGAATTAGGTAAATTTGATGTTCTTACTTCAACAATATTATTATTTTCTATATAAAGAAATTCAAGATTTTTTAAATTTATAAAAAAATCTGGTATTAAATTGATAGTATTATTTGATAATGTAAGATTAATTAATGATTTGGTAAAATTTATTGCAATAGGAACACTATTAAGTTCATTATATGCCAAACTAAGTACCATAAGATTTGGCATTGTATTAAATAAAGATGGATGAATAGTATCTATTTTAGCATGTTCTAATCTTAAAGTTGTAAGTAAAGGAAGATATGAAAAATAGTTTAATGGTAAATTTCCTAACCAACAATTAGATATAGATAAAAAATTTAACATTCTAAATCCTTCAAACATTCCTTCATTTTTACCATATGATTGACCCGTTGATTTATGACTTCGACATGTTATTTCCATTGTACTTACATTATGTTTATTAGGAAATGATGTTAAAAAATGTGTTTCAATCTAATAAAATAAAAAAGATAAAACATATATAAAATTTTTTTTAAAATACCTTTCTCCAGCTACAAATAACATGATGAGTAGTTAATCCATTAGCACCTCTATCAGAACAACGGCAACCAATACCACACTCAAACCATCCAGAAAATTTTACATTATATGTTAGTGAAGTAGAAAAAAATAGGTACAATACTTGTACTACTACAATTAAACTATAAAATTTCATCTGAAATATATAGAAGAAAATATTTTTACATTACTTTATAAATACAATTTAAAAAGATTTAAAATTTTTAATATAAAATCAAATCTTTTGTTAATTAAATCACCTTCATCAATTTTGAAGTATTATTTAGAAGAGTACATAAAAATACTCACTATAATATTACTAAAATTATAACTAAATAAAAAGTTATATACATTAAAAATTTTATTCATAATTTCAAAAGACTTCATTCACATGATGAGTCACTTAAAAATTTACCACTATTAATTGTTAGCATTAGATTATATTTATTAAGTATCAAAAAATTTAATATATATTAAAATAGGTAATGTTAAATTTAAAATAAAATGTTTTTTAAATTTTTAATTCTATTTAAAAATTATGATATCATTGGTTAGTTGATGTCATATTGTAAAACATTATCTCTATTTGTTGTGATAATAAGATACATACAAGAAATATGATACTACTTTCCTACAAATGTATCTCATTGAATTTTTGTATGAAAAAAAAAAACAATAATTTAATATTAAGTATTATGAAAATAAAATCTTACTGAGAAAATTATAATAAATTTAGAAGTTTAAAAACATCAAATGAATTAAAATTGAACATTGATATGAAAATTTTTTTTCTTTTATATTATTAAATGACAACATTATATAGTTTTTTTTTATCAAACATATATATAAGTTAAATTAAACACTTAAAAATTAATAAAATTAAAAGAAATTTTGAGAAATATTTAATATTTAAAACATTTTCATTATTAAAAATTTTATTAACAATACTCATAAAAATTTTTTAATAAAATATTTTCTATTAAATATTTATAATTATATCGTCAACCTAAAATAGAATCTTTAAAAAAATTGAAGAATAAAAAGATTTCAGTTAAAAAGATTTAGTTAATGAGTGACAACATAACTTTAAACATTAATTTTATATCCCTTTTATATGTATTTTGACAATAGAAATCAAAAATAATTTAAGATATTTATCTCTATGTAGAGAATAATAGATGATAAAATATATCAAATTTGTATAAGATTAATGATACATTTATAAAAATGTTAGTTTAAAAAAAAATGAACTTTAAATTAGTTTTATTTAAATAAGTATATATGTAAAAAAAAAATTTATTATATTTATTTATATTTTTAAATGATAACAAAAAAAAAATATAATTATTGTAATATTTATATGTATTAGAAAAGATATATATTTGTATATTTAAAGAATATTGAATTTGAAAAATTTATGAATCACATGTAAATGTATATAATATATATAGTAAATTCTTTTTAAACTATTGATATTTAGAATAAATCTTTGTGACATTCTGATATCATCCCACCATCGTTCTCCTTAAATCTTTTATAATTCCCAAAAGGATGTGGACCAATAAATTGGTCAATTTAAAATTTTCAAATTTTATATTTGACTTTAAATCTATTTTAAAGTTTCATGGCAATTGATATTATGATGTTAATTTATAGTACTACTATATTATAAACATATAATATTTAAAATGACACCAAAACAAAAAAGAAAAAATTTACATAAAATTTTCAAGTTCTATTTTATTAATATTCTTATATTTCCTTTCCTTTTTTTTTGGTTAAATATTTAAAATAATTAAATCAAGGTAAAATATATATATATATTTGGAACATTAATCACATTTTTATTTCTTTTTCTTATTTAAATAAACATTAAAAATATTAAGTAAAAACCATATGTCAATTACCTTGAGGAAGATGATAATTTATTATTTAGGATAATAAAACATATTGAATGTAATAATTCAAACTCATTAAAATATTTGACTATCTTTAGATAGAACAAAGTAAATAGATTTATAAAATAATCTAAAATATATTAATTATCATAAATTTGTTATTTATGTTTAAAAAAAAAAAAGTTATTCATTTTTAACACTATATATTTTATAAAAAAAAATTATAAGTTAACTTTAAATATAAATAAAAAAAACAATTAAAAATTTATATTTTATTTTTTTTCTTTAATAAAAAGTTAGATATTATTTTTATAAGATAAATTGTATATATATATTTTAATAACTTTATTTAAAATATATAAAACATATTTAAATCAGTACATATGTGTATTTATGATAAATGACAAGACATATTGTCTTCCTTCAAGAGTTTTCATTAATTTTTAAACAATAGATGTGTTCAATTTTTAAAATTAACTATGATATATTCTATCACTCTTATTATTCCTTTCTTTTTTGAGATGGATGAACAATTCATGATTGTTTAAATTAACTCTTAAGATCCATCAACTATGGAAATAATAATAAAAATGCTTGTAAGTTACTTTATTATACTATTTAAAGTGTTAATACATAACAATAAAATAAAGATACTTAATTATGCAATATAAGCCAATAACATAATCAATGAACTGTTCACTATATAATTATAATTAATATTTTATCAAGGTAAACATATTATAACTATAAAATATTTATTTAATCTTTTTTATAATGATTATTTAAAATAAATATATCCTAGTTATATTATATATTCTTATAAAATAGATTTTTTTTTAACCAAAATAATTATTTTATCTTATTTATTTTTTGTATTAAAAAAATTAAATATAAAAATAAGAGGGAAAGAAAAAAAAAATTTGCATTGTATTTTGTCACCTTTAAAAGTTAAAACAAATTTAAATTCTAAATAACAAACAATATTTTAATGAGATAGTAATTGAATTATAAAAAGGTAATATAATTTTTATTTTGTGTGAAGCAATAAAATGATGACACAATACATCTTTTTTTTTTATTGATCACTCATTCTTTATTTTTTATTACCCAGAAAAGGAGGAAAAATAAAAGTTAGAAAGGAGTGTCAACAATAAATAAATAAAAAAAAAGTTAAAAATATTGTAAAATGTTATGGTATATTTAATTTTTGATAAATAATTTTTATTTTATAATACTTTATGAAGTGTAATTGAATAATATTTTTATGATTTTTTTCTTGCAAATACTATATTATCATACATTTAAATAATACTTAATAAACAAAAAAAATATTTTCCTCTTAATCTCTTATTTTAATAAATACAAAAACTACCAGTTAATGAAATGATTTTTTAATCGAAAGATTATAAGCTTCAACAACCAAAGTTTATTAGGTTATTTTAAATCTACATAATTATGAAATGATTTATTTTATATGATTAATTATAAAATAATTGTTCCTGACTTCCGTCTTTTTTTTTTAATTATATAAATATGTTTATAATTAATTAAATTTCTCACGGCCTTTCTTAAATGTTAAAAAAATAAAATGTATGATAAAATTTTGTACTATATTTAATTATCCTTTAATGATTAAGTTTAAGGGGAGAATTAAAAAATGATAGAAAGATTTTAAAAGAGAGAAAAATAATATGCTCTGTTTTTGATTTAAAAAGGAATGTTTGGTAAAATAAATTTTGTCAAAAAAAAAAGGAGATTAATTGGGTAGTGAAGAGGGAGAGAAAAAGAAATAAAGAGTTAAGTGGAGTGAAAAATTATTAGTATGTGTTCAAGTTTACATTCCTTTATATTTTTAAGATTCTTTTTCCTTTTATTTTTTTTTATCATCTATAAATTTGAGTTTAAATCTTTTTATATTGTTAGAATTTTTTAACATTCATGTCATTATAATTTCTTTTTTATTCAAATATAGATTCTTTATATTATGTATATTTGTTAAGAATAAAGCATAAGGCTTTGAAGCTTGTATTGTTTTCTTTTCTAATATAACCATATACATATTATTGTTGCCTCCTCTAAAAACCATATGGTTGAGAAAATATATAGTTTAAGCTTTGTGACCATAATAATAATAAACAGCTATAATTAAAAGGTTGATTTCAATGATTTTGAGGTTGAACAGGATGAATTAATTCTCATGAAACATAGGAGGATAATTTAATAGTTTATTTATGATTAAGTTATTAAAACATTTTACTATATACATAAATTCATTTATATTATAAAATCATTGTTACATGATTAGTTAAAGAAAGATGACCAGATAAGGTATTAAGCTTAGGATAATCCATTAAATTATTCAAAAAGTTTTCTTACACCATATTTGTCTAAATCTACAAAGATCATCTCTTTTTTTTTCTGTACTATAAATAGAAATATATTATTATAATATATATATTTATATATATATATACATGTTAAGAGTACCTTAAAAAAAATTAAATGTTACCTTGTTATATATTAACTATAATAACGACACATTTTTATTTACTTTTATTGTCGTAGCATTAAACTGTCTCCTTATTTCTATAATTCAAAGTATTTGTCATTACTTCTCTTTTTCATGAAAATTATTGTACACCTTTTTTATAAATATTCAAATAATAATTATTTTCTTTAACTTTTTTTTTTTATTTGTTATATTTTATACGTTTCTTTAAATTTTTCTTTTTACCATCTTATAAAATATTCATTTTTAAGGTTTAATTTATTTTTAAGAGAAAAAATTATTAAAGTATATAACAAAATACATGAATATTATTTTTTTTTTATTTTAAAAAATTATTTATATTTTTTTTTAAAAGATGACTATTACATGCTGTTGTCCATCTGAAGGAATTTATTATACTAATCCTAATAAATTATGTAATCGTGATTCAATTTATGGAGGAAAAATTTATGGAGGTATGTTTTTATTTTATAAAAATTAAAATTATAATAATAATAAAAATCTCTATTTTTATTTTAAAATTTGATAAACTATTATTTGAAATAAATAATAATATTAAAATTATATATATATAAAATTAATACCACAAAATATATTTAAAGCTTTAACAAATTTCATAACGACTTTTAGGACATTTTGAGATTATTAATTATATATATAGTTAAGTAATTTTAAGAGCTCTTCTTAATATCCTTATTAGAATATAGGATTTTATTGTTTTCCCTAATCATGATTATAATGAAAATTTCTATTTTCTCTTATTTAGAATAATAAAAGTATTTACTTTTTATTTACCAAGTAATTTTATTATTTTTAAAAATATTCTTTCTTGTAATTGTTATAATGTAATTTTTACATGAAACCTTTTTATTTTATAAAATGGACTAAAAATTAAACAGTGTTTATATATATAGATAGAAATATTTATTTATTTATTTCTGTGCCATATTTATTTTTACATTCAATTTTCTATAACAATAGTAAAAAATTATTTTAAAATATATAAATTAATTTTTATACATTATTTTATTAAACTTTCAAATGAAAATGTTCATTTTTACTATTTTTATAATAGGACAAATAATGTATAATTTAAACTATTTCTTTTTATATCTAAATTCTCTTCTTTCTTTATCATTTTTATATTAAATTAAGGATTTTTAATTCTCCTATTTTATAAAATTTTGTTATATATAATATTTTATAATAGTAAATGTAATATGTATGAAAAATAATTAAGATATATGATATAATTTGTAATCTTTGAATTATTTCCATAAGTACAAATTATATTGTGACAAAAATAATATATATATATATCCATAAATTTACAAAAATAGATATATAAAATATATATGATAGGAGGAGAAAAAAGATTAATGGGTATGCTAATGAGAAGATTTTGAGTAATAGATCTTATATATATATATAATATAACAACTCCTAGTAAGGAAAAAGATTAGTAAAACTGTTATTTTATATTACATCCTTTTTGATATATTTATATTTTTATTTATAAGATATATTAACTTATAGTTTATTTTATCATTATTTTATATCTATTATTTTTTTTATGGTATATCATAATAATGTTTAAATTTAAACAAAAAAATAAAAAAGAACATTGTAAAAGTAAAAAAAATGAAAATAGTTCCTATTTATGTAGACTACAAAAATTTATTTATAAAAAATTATATTATTATGCTGTAACTGGTTTAGAAAAAAGTATAGATCAAAAAGATAATAATAGTAATCAGGTATTGACACCATCATTGGTTAGATGGAAATACTATCCTTTAACATCTATTGATCCAGGAAATTTTAAAAGACATTACGGTAAGCTTAAAATAAAAAAATAATAAAAAAAAAACTTTTTTGTTTATTATAAAATTTTATTATCAAAGTTAATTTAATATCTTTTTTTTTATATAAAAAATATATGATAAATTTAAACAAAAAATAAAATTATTGTTTAATATCAAATATTTATTTATCCAAATAAAAATTGATACTTTACAAGAAGCTATTAAAAAAAAATAAATAAAGAGGTAGTGTAAATAAATTAACACATGCTTTTTTCTTTATTAATATATGATGGCTTATAGTTGTTTTTATTACTTTATAAATTACCATTTAAATATATATTTTATAACATTTTCACTTCATTTGATAAGAAAATAACTAATTTATTATTAAACAAAGATAAACATTGTCAAGTGCCTTCATGAAATCCCACTTGACATTAAGTAAATATAACTGTTTATGAAAAATTTTTATTTATAAGAAGTGTTCCAATTTAGGATAATTTTTCCCCATATCATCATCTCATTTACACATCATGAACATCTTTATTTTACTTTTTATTAATTAATCAAAATAAATTATAATTGATATTATACATTGATATTTGATTATTTAAGAGAAATTATTAATTATAATCATGTACTTGTTGGATGTATCTCATTATCATATATACATATATAAATATAATATAATATAAAATTGTTAAATAATTTTATTTGTATATATTTAAATTTTACTTTCATAAAACTTTTAGACTTTTCAAAAACAAAGAACATTGTCTTTATAATATTATTAAGTAAAGATATATCAATTAATTATATTGTGACACTAGGCATACACACACACATACACACATTTTTCTTTTTTAAAATATATTTTATATAAATTTTGATATCAAAATATTTTAAAGGTGCCGATTAAATATATTTATTACATTCTTAAAATTATATGATATTATAACATTGATTCTTTAATATATTAAATAAATATATGTTTCTTCTTAAACAATAAGAAATATGAATATAAAAATGG
Organism: Strongyloides ratti; assembly: GCF_001040885.1. NCBI lineage: Eukaryota > Metazoa > Nematoda > Chromadorea > Rhabditida > Strongyloididae > Strongyloides > Strongyloides ratti. The sequence goes on along the minus strand of NC_037309.1, from coordinate 2,765,207 downwards.
AGGGAGAAAGAATAAAGAATTGATAATCTAAACATATGTTAACCTAAAAAAAATTGACATCAAAAAGATTCTTCCTTTTTTTTTATATACAATTTATCGGCAAATATAGATAATAAGAAATAAATATTTTAAAAAAGAAATATGGTATAGTTATTAGTTAATGAATGATTTAATATAATATTATTATTACTCATAATTTCTATGATACTTTGATATAATTGTTAGATGTATTGTAAATTATTGTTTATAGTCTTTCTTTGACTCTTTTATTTTTTTCTTTTATAATCAAAAAAGTTACATCACCTCATTAAAGGTTATTATAGTTAATGTAAATGTTTTTAGTTGCATAATAGATTTGATTCCTTTTTTAATTTTTTTTTAATTATTATTATTAATAAAATTAATTTTATATAGACAACAGTTGTTGTATGTGTAATTAAATTGTGTAACATGGTAATTTAAGTACTGTATCTTTCTTTCTATTTCCATATATATATTATGTATGTTAATATTAAAATGAAAAGACAGGTAAATTATTATGATGTATGTCTATTTAAAAATAAGATATTCTAATTGGTTAATTTAATAATTAATGTTAAAGAAAAAAAATATACATTTAGATTATTTATTCTATTATACAAAAAACTATCTTATTAAGTGAGGGAGAAAAATAATATAAAAGGATAAAAGGAAATCTAATAATCTTATAATACAAGAAAAACATATTGAAGAATATAAAAAGTGATTAGAAAAAGATTAAATTGTCAAATGGTCTAAATGCTTATTATAAAGGAAACCAAAATTTGTAAATTAATCTTGAAGAATCAAATAACAAGTTGATTGATGATTGTATAAAGTATGATAGAGAAAAAAAAAAGAATTGTTTTGAAAGGAAAATGTTAACAATTACTTCTTGTCAATTGTACTTGACAGTATTATATATTATGAAAAACAACAAAAATATAAAAGTTAATAAGTTAGAAAAGAATTGATATATGTATATTAAACATCTAGTAATCACTTCAAAATTATCTAACAAATATAAAACCTCTTATTGTATATTTGAAGATGTAGTATTGTAAAGTAATGATAAAAGGAGTACCTTAAATTATTAAAGCATTATAATCATGTTAGAAGAATATTTTTGAACATAGAATAAATCTTAAAAGAAGAAAATAGTAATATGAATAATTTTACAAATAAATATAGTATATATATATCTAGATAAGAAAATAGAATGAGTTAAATAGATTTACCATATGTACCTTATCATAATTTAGGAGAAAAATACACAAACTACCAATGTAAAGGTAATTGAGGTGTATAATAATAAATGTTAAGGAAGATTCAAAGAGAAGAATTAAAAGCTAGTATATTGTATTGGAAAGAAAAGACAAATACCAAAGTAAATGAAATTTTTGTTTCAACAAATCATTTTCTCTACTAATATTTTTAACTGTAGTTATCATTTAACCTTTAAAAGAATACTATTATTATTTTGTTATATATTTAATATATACAAAATTATCTATAATTATTTAATTAAATAAGGAATAACAAAATATTGGATATATTTTTTTTTATTTAATTTATCAAATTTATTTTATTTGAAACATATAATTATTTGATCAACTATATTACTATATTTTATTATCAGATAGCTGGAAAACTGATTAATTGAATGTCTTTTAATATTATTGATGATATTAAAAAAAAATAAAATAATATTATTAGCAAGATTTCTTAATTCAAATCTGTTATATAATATTATAAAACCCGCTATAAAGAATAATTATTTTTATATGCCACTAGAATATTATACTTATATATTTTTAATATTTAATTGAAAAGATATAAAAAGTAATTAATATTACAAAAATTATGTCTTCATCAACATCCTTTTTTGATTTTGAATCATCCTCATCTGAAGATGAAACTGTCACTTCACTCAAGGTTAATATTTCTAGAGAAGATTCAATAAATAATTTACCAATAAATGGAGGACAGGAAAAAGAAAATACTTCTATAGACAATAATGATAACCTTAGTAAAAATTCTTCAATTCATGAAATACCACAAATTGATAATAAAATAGTAAAAACAAATATGTTTAAGAAAAATTTTATTGAGGAAAAATTTAATAATCAGCTATTAAAATATTTTATTGAAATGCCTAATATTACTACTACAACAACTACCACAACGACAACTTCTTCTATTAATAATAATAAGAATACAATAATATCAACATATGAAGGTAAATCAAAATCTACAAATGTACTTTCAATATTATCACAACCTGATGATATAGAAAAGATGGTTTTATCAAATAATGATATAATAAAAAATAATAAGAAAAATTTGTCTATTCCTCTTCTTCCTGGAAGTAATGGTGAATCATTTATTGAGGACTCTATAATTGAAAAAGAATGTCATTCTAATAGTAGAAGATTACAAATTTATAATTGTTATGAAATTGCTAGTGCCATGAATTTAAATGATTATAATAAAAAGAATGGTTTCCATCTTCCAATAGGAAGTAATAAAATTAAAGCTGAAGAAGTTAAAGAATGTAAAAAGAATGAAAATAAGAATATTTATTCAAAATTAGACAATATTATAAGTGGTTTCAATATGAATAAAATGCTAACACAATCATTATTTCTCCCTACTTCTAAAGATGGTTTTAGTTTAAATGATCTAACAGGTATGTTTTTTTTTTTTAATATCAATAATCATTTTTAAAACTATGTCACTAAAAATATTTTTAAATTAATTAACTATAATTAAAAGATAATTAAAGTTTAATTAAGTTTTAAATAAAATAAAATTTTATGATAGAAAAAATTATTAATTATAACCATCATATCTAGTTCATCCATTTATTTGTCAATAATTTTTTTTAATTTTTTTTTTATAAAAATCAATTAAAGGAAAAAAAAGGTAAAAAGTAAAAAAATTATTTTATTTTATCGGCATACTATTTCTTATCATAAAGTAAACTTTTTTTATTCTACTATAATTTTAATGTGTGGAAGAAATATTAATTCTTTTTGAATCATTTTACAATTATTATTATATATCAATTAAATTGTATAATTTTATATATATATATTTTTTTATTATTTTATTACAATCATTAATTATTGTTTAATATTATGGTAAAAGGCTAATTACATTTGTATGGATAACGGTATGATAAAACGTCGGTAGGATGTATTCATTTATAATACTAAAAATACAATGAATATATTTAAAAATCTAGAAGTTTTGATAATATATTTATATTAAATGTAATATATATTTGTTATTAATTAAAAATTTTTATGACAAGAAATTAATTTAATTAAAAAGATAATACAAATATTTTTGCATAAATAATTGTATTATTACAATCACCTTACTATTTAAGTAAAAATATTTATTATTTCATTAAATTATATACAATAACTTCAAAATATTTTTATTTAAATTTCTTATAACTTTTAAAGAAGATTTTATATACTATAATAAGCAAAAAAGATGGTATGTATATATATAATTATATTGTCATTTTTCATATTTTCTTTATGGACTCATTAACCTTCTATATTCTTTTTAACTTTGATTAAACATTTCTATATTATTTTGTGTTAAATCTTTTATATCTATTATTTTATCAACCATATTTAATAAAGATAATTCCTTATTATTTTTTTTTCTACTTCCTAATTATATTGTGTCTTTCTGTCATTATACATCATTTATATATTATAATCAACAAACACTATACTTTTTAATTTAATGATGTTTTGTTGATTTTATTTATAATTAACTTATCTTCAGTTCTTTATTATAATATATATTTATTGTATAAACATATTTATATATCTAATCAAAGTTCATTATTGCGCATTTTTTCTTTTTACTATTTATTAATATTTTCTATTAATTTAAAATGTTTCAATTAACCTCATATATAATATAGACAATAATAAATTTATACCTGACAGAATTATTAATATAGTTTTCTTATACAAAATAAAAAAGTTCTTGTTAAAAAGTTAAAACAAGATTAATATAAGAAAAAGATAACAGAAAGGTTATTTTTTTTATCATCGTTTTTTGAATGAATGATGAATTATGATATATTTTTGGACAAATCATTAATCAAATAAATCTTTTTTTTTATTTATATAAATTTACTAAAATGTAGAATAGTTAAAGATTAATACTTTAAAAACAGAAGTTTGTTTTAATAGGTATTAAAAAAAAATAATAAGTACTATTTGAAAAGTTTGACAAAAGGTGTAAAAGTTGCCATTACACCTTCAATCATTATAAAATATATTTCACTCTTTTTATTGATATTATGTAAAAGAATATTAAAAAAAAATCAAAATAAGTTATTGAAATATTTTGACATGATAACAGATTCTTAAATATATTATTGACCACATTTTCTAGTTTTAAAAAGTATTAGTTAATATAATTTTAAATATTTTACTTAAATATATATATTTTAAGTGTGAAATAAAAAGTTAGAATATGTTTGTGAAGGTAACTGTCAAATTGAATGTATTTTTATATTCTCTTATCATAATTTTTATTCTTTCTTTTTTTTTTTAATTGTAAAATTTATCTTAACAAAATTTGATATATTATTTATTTATGCCTTAATACTTTTATATTCTTTTTTTTTTAATATAATGTTTTTAAAAAATTGTTTTTTTGGATATAAAAAATTATATGACAAAAAAAAAATATATTAGGTGTGAGATTAATTATTTTTAACACATTTTTTTATTTTTATTAGAATTGTAAATTATGTTAATGTTTTTTTTTAATTATAAACATTAAACTTATTATTTATTACTTTATAATTAAATGTTAACTTTTATTTTTTTTAAAAATAATTACAATATAAAATACATTTTATTTTACTTATAGTAAATCTAATAAATAAAATTTGATTTATTTTTTTATATTTATCTTTTATATTTCTTGATTTATTATTACAAATATATTATGTTTGTTAAAAAATATGTATGCTTGAAAAATAAATTAACTTTAACATTCTTAATATATATAATCATTTTTTATATATATTTACAATTTTATAGGTAATATTTTTTTGATATAATATCATTTGATCATAAGAAGATGATGTCAAATCTCTCTAGATAAAATATCATTTAATATTTGTACCTAATTAATCTTAATCTTAAAAATTATCTTGTTATTTTATTATTGGAACATTTTTATTATATTTTAAATATATTATATATTATATTGTTCATTTTTATTATTTTATTATATTGTAATATATTTATTTTATTATTATTAATATTGTTATTATATTTATCTAGGTATATTTATATATAATTGTACCTCACTTCATTTATAAAACATGAATTGTTTAAATTATTTTGATCAAGATTTATATAAGCATACCTTTAGTGATATTAATGTTTAATCATCTAACCTATTCTTATAATAAATAATATGAATATAAATAATAGTGATAATGATTAAGAATAAGTATACAGTTATATAAATATAATATTCTTTTATATTTAAATAATCTCAAAACATTATTTTTCTTATTTAGTAACCTTTAATATATAAGATTATTTAAAAAAAAATTTTAAAATATATATTCATTTTGTCAAAAAGTCAATGCCAAAATAAATTAGAGTGTCATATTTGACAAGTAAATTTTTTTTTATATAATTCTTCTTATTTTTTTTTTCATCTTAAATTACATACATAAATATATATTTAAAATCAAAAGATCAAGTTTAATTTATACCTTTTTTTTAAAATAATAGCTTTTATTATATATATTTATATTTTATTTGCCTTTTTTGTTCCATTCAAATAATAATGGTTTTTAATATAACAAAAAAAAACAAATTATTTTTGTATTAACTATTGTTTGGAGTCACCTAGGAAAAGGTTAAAATTCTTTTATTAATTTTAATTATAAAATATTTTTATTATTCTTTATATAAAAATACTATTAATGTAAATTATTTTACTGTTAGAAAAATTTATTTATATTTTATTATTTGATATGAGATATGATAAAATAAATTTTTTTTATTATAAAATTACTAGACTAATATTTAAAGTATGATGTTATAGTTATATTAAATTTTTGTCACCTTAAGATAACAGGATTTATTAAAAGATGTATTTTGATATATAGCAATCATAAAACTTGCTTGATTAATTATTTTTCCCAAGCATATACTTTGTTTCATTTATTATTTATATAACTTTCACACTACAAAACAAATTTCTTCCCCCTCTATTTTCTAGAATGTTTAGGGTACTTCTACTGTTAATTATAATAATTCTTTAAAATATTGTATAATGAATCTTCTTAACATAATGACTTACTTTAAATATTTTTCAAAATAATTATTAAATGAATAATTATATATTAATATATATTATATAAAGAAATACAAAAATTTAACTTCCTTAAAGTTATGATAATATATATACATATTATATTAACTTTAAAAGTTTTTCTTATTCTCTTTTAATATATCTTAAAGATAAGATTCTATTTTATCATAATATTCTTATATTTTTGGGTATCATCTACATAAGAACTATCTTTAATTGATATATCTTGATACTTCAGTAAATTTTAAATTAAAAAGATCTTTTTAGTTTTACATAATGTTGATGGAAAATGACACAGTTAAACTGAGACAATACTTTTTGTCTTCAAAGCACACACTTCTGATGACACATTAATTTTTAACTGCTTTTTAAGCTTTTTAAGTTTTTGATATTTAATATCATTCTTCTTTCCAAAAATCTGTTATATTGTATATATATATATTTTTATAACTTTATCATATATATATCACTCAAATTAGATTAACTTTCTTAAATTTTATTTTATTTATTTATTTTCTTTTTTATTATTTTTTTATATATATCTTTTTATTTTAGCAATATTTATCTTTTTGTCATTCATTCATATATTTGTTAGTCGAACGAATGCCTTGTATCATCTTATTATTATTATTATTTCTACAAAAATAATAATATTTTAATTATAAGTTGATAACATTAAAAAAAAATATTTATAAAAAAAAGTGAAAATTTTTATAAATGTCTATTAAACAAAACGATTCAACAGTAACTTGTTGTGGGATAAATTTCAAAAAAAAAACTGTTAAACCAATAAATTTTACCACAAAACCGGGAAAACCTCCTAAACCATTTCATTTAGAAAAAAATTTATTACCAAATAAAGATTATATAAAAAATCAAAATAATATACATATTAATTGTAAAAAAGGGGAATATTTTTTAAAAAATAGTAGATATCTTGGTAATCTTGAAAGGGCAGGTTTAACATTATGTCAGGAGAAGTATAATCCAATATATTCTCCATTTGTATTTACATCAACACAAGATGATACCTATACATTATCACCTTTAATTGAATTGGAAAAACAAATAAAAATATTGGAAAATAATTCATTTAATGGATGTGTTGAAACTTTTAATAATTCAAATGGTTAGATATTTATACTATTTTTATAAAAATTTTATTTTAAAAACTTTTTTTTCTTACAACTTTATGATATAAAAGATTGTTAAAAAGCAATAGATAAGAAGATAAAAAATTTTTAAAATTAACTATATTCTTTAAAATCTTTTTATCAAATAAAATATAAAAAATAAAAATAGAGACAAAAATTATATTTAAATATATTTGTCATTTTGATAATGTTAAATCTAATAATATTTTACATTCCAGATGACTTATCATTTTTCCCACCTACTTCCGGAACACAGGAGATGCCAGGACCAACATCCTATCATAGAGATGGAACAAAATTTTATTCTTCTTTAACAAATCTTGAATTTTATAAGAATAATAGTAACAATAATCATTATGATGGTGAGAGAGGAAATTTAAATAAAAGAAATCTTGGAAATTCTTTATCAGGAAGTTATATTGCCAAACTAACAAGAACTAGTGATTTACATTTAGGATTAGGAATTACAGGTATGGTTTAAAATAAATTTTTTTTTTTTTTCTTTCTCTCTTACATTTTTTTTTTTTACAAAACTTTCATAATAGAAATATATTTTATCTCTTTGATAAAATTTTTATTAAAAAGAGCTTTACTTTTTCTTTTTAAAATAAAAATTAATCTCATTTCTTTTTTCTATATGATTGAATTCATCTTGAAATATTTAATGTGTACAAAAAAATAAGATATATATATATATATAGTTAAAGGCAAACATTTTTGTTATAAAAATTTATACTTACTTTTTATATATCTTAACCTATCTCCATTATTAATAAGTACGTGGTTAACAAAAAAAAAAAGAGAAAAGAGAGAGATGTATCAGTTAAAATATTAAACAAACTTTTGAAAATATGTATATTTTCTAATAACTATTGAACTTTTATATCCCAAAACAAAACATTGACAATTCTTAAATTTGTATATATATAAGATTTTCAATAATATAATCATTAATATTTCTTTATTATACTTAAATACAATATCTATTGATATAACATAACTTATTATATATTTTATTTTTAATAGAAGAAAAAAAATTTTTTTTTTTATTTATTAATTTTGAATTTTTTTGTTGATAAAAAATATGACATTAAAATGATATTCTTTTATTTGAAATGATTAACTTTTATCATTCATTTATTGATATATACTAATGATAAAGGTGTGATATCTATATTTATTTATTTTGTTCTACTTTTTTTTGTCATATAACCAAATATTACTTTATATAGATATTATAAAAAATTTTTTTTTTTCATTTTTAATAATCAATTATTAGAGTTATCACAATCAGTTTATTCATTTTTTTTTATTTTTCTATATGTTTAGATATGTTATAAAACAAAAATTTTTTAATTATTTTATTGAATAAAAATTATTCTTTAAATATTATATTATAGTATATAAAGTAAGTAAAAAAATTTTTTATTTGTAAAAAAGATATGAAAAGAAAAAAAATTTTAGTTAGAGACAATAAAAAAGACTCTTTTGATATTAATATTTGTGTATGTATGTATATATATTTTTATATATATGTTTCTAAGTATTATATAGATGATTGTCATCTCATTAATAAAGTGTCAAGAATAATAAATTAAGTAAAAATATATAGTTTACATAATTTTTGTATCTTGTTACTTCTTTTTAATTGTTTTAACTATCAAAATATACTATATATTATATTTTTCATTCCCAACTCTTCAATTAACTATTAGATTTATATATATATATATAGATGAACTTCCTCAGAGGGAGTTAAAAATTTATTCAACAATAAGAAAAAGAAAAAAAAATTAAAATATGGGTGTTAAAAAAGATGCTTCAATAAAAAGTTTGAATTATATATTAATATTTTTAATTTTAATCTTTATAATGTATGAATGAATATAAATTATTATAATAATACATTTATATAAATATATATCTAACTTTTGTCATGGATGATTCTTACAATAATGGAGGAAGAATATTTTTAATGAGAAACTTTATAAATAATATATATTAAATATATATAGCTAACTATATTTTAACTTTTTGTTTAATAAAGAAAATATGTCAAAAGTTTACTAATATATATTTGATAATCCACGTTTTAACAAAATATTATTTATTATATTTTAAAAAGACAATTTATATTTTATACAAAAATTTTAATATTATTAGTCATATAATATATTGATAATTTATTTTTGATAACTTAGTACTTTAAACTTAAATATAATATTTTTACATTCAATTATTATATTTTTTTTTAAAAGTCTTGTTCATCTCTTTTTTTTTATAATATTCTTTAAAATAAAGAATTTAATATTGTGAAGATATTACAAAATGATAAATTAAAACTTTAAGGGTTAATTTTAAAGCATAAAAGAGATTATTATTTTATATTTAAAAGAAATCTTTTTATTTTATTCTATTTTTTTAAAATTTATAAAGAAACAAAAAAATTGAAGGATTAATGTGATTATTATAATTCATGATAAAAAGGGGACTCTTTTATATATCTATTTGTGTACAATACGCTATTTCAATGGAATAGATGAAAAATGTATATAATGATTATTATAATTTTTTTTTTTCTCACAATTATCATAATAAATAAAAAGAAAAATATTTGTGAAGTACTTTTTGTTGCTGATATTTTTTTTTACTGTTTAATCTAAATATTATTATGTATAATTTTATATTTTTATAAACGGTTAGATTAGTATTTTTTTTTGATAAAATTTGTTCTTATTTAAAACTAGATAAAAAAAAATGTATATTTGTATTTTTTTTTAAGTTGGAGAAAGAAATTGTTGATGATTGTTTTAATATAAAATATTTATATTTTCTTTTTTTTTTTGCTAACCACAAAATTGTATAGAATTTATTGGCCTAATTACTTTTTGAGATAACAAAAATCGTTGCTTCTTGTAGTTTTCATTATTTACATTATCTAGATAAATTATATCATCTCAAGTAGTTGATTTTTCTCTGTCCTTTCTGATAAGTAAAATGATAAATTTTTTGATGAAGATTATATCTTTTCAACAATTTTATTTTATATTTATATGTATAATCATTTTTATCATAAATAAATCATTGTCTTTACATTTATCAAATATTTAAATTAACATTAATAAATTTATTAAGATATAATAAAACAAAACATTTTACCCAATAAGATAATAAATTGGCAAATTAAGTTAAAAAGTAGTAGCTTTAAGTATATATATAAATTTATATTACATGTTGTAATTTGTTCCTTGATTAGATGTGTAAATAAGAAAATTTATCTTCTTATCACTCTTATCTTTCAACCTACACCCCAAAACTAAAAAGAAATTGTATTTACTTACCTGAAAATAGAATATAAAACTAGAAAAAGTTATAATTTTAATACCACATATATTACTTGATTAAACAATATCTTTTAAACGTCTCCCCTCACTAATGACACCTTACTTTTATGTGTTAAGCAATTTTTAATCATAAATTTACAATTATCTACAAACAAATACATATAAATATATTCTGGACCCGTGTAAGAACTAAACTTTCTTTTTACAAAATTTTAAAGAGACAAAAAAAAAAGAATTCACTAAAACATTAATTCTTTGTTTCTTCTCCCTCATTTTCCAGTCATCTTATTATATTATTTTAGCAAATTTTTATATATTTAATATATAATACTATTTTTGTTTCTTATAATAATATATAATGTATAATTCAGATTTCAACTATATAATAAAAATATATAACACAGTTTTCTTTTTTTTTTGTTCTTGATCTTACAATAAACATTATGTTTGAATCATATTTATTGGTATTCATATAAATTTATTATAAAGACTTTTTTTTATTATATTGAATAAAATAATTATTTTAATGGTTGTCAACTTAGATTGTTATTTTCTTATTTTAATATCTTATTTTTATAAAAATAGTTTTCAAATGTTTGTTTCATTACATTTATTCTACTTCTTCATTTTAATCATTAAAATTTTTTTACACTTTGTTTATCTTAAATATTAAAAATAATATTTTTTTTTAGGTGGTGCTGATCGTGCATTATCACCAATTATTAGTTATATAAGACCTGGTTTTGTGGCACATCGTTCTGACCAATTAAGAGTTGGTGAAAAACTTTTAGCTGTTGATGGAAAAGAAGTTAATGATTTAACACATGGTGAAATATTAACACTTATAAGAACTTGTGGTGATACAATTATGTTAGAAATATCATATGATTTAAATGATCCTATTTTTGAAAGAAATCCTAATGCATTAAATAAATGTACTGAAATATCATTAACTAAAGAAAGTAATAGTTTTGGTTTAACATTACGTGGTGGTTCATATGGACCTGATCCTAAGAAAGCTAGACCAATTACAATTGTTGCTGTTAGACCTGGATCATCAGCTCATATTCATGGAAGATTATTTGTTCGTGATAGAATATTAAGTGTTAATGGTATTGATGTATTTAGTTGTAATTTACATACTGCCTACAAAATATTACAGGAATCTGGAGATAATGTGACATTGACTATTGAGTATGATGTTACTATATGTGGTAAGTTACAATTACATTATTTTCTACCCAATAAATTTTAATTGTTATTCTTTATTTTATTCATTTTTTTTTGTTTTAGAATCACGTAAATATGCTACTGGACCAATGTTTGTAGATTTAAATAAAAATTCCTGTTGTGCCGACCTTGGAATTAAACTTGCAATTTGTACAGAAGAAGAATATGAACGGCATATTTATGGAAATACTTATAGTATTCTTATGGCAAGTGATAAAAATTCCCCATTATCTCCTACAGTAAAAAAAAAAGGTACGAAAACTGAAAATAACAACAATTCATCATCAACTAGTTTAAATTCAATGAAACGAAAATTAATTTTTATAAAAGAAATAATTCCTGCTTCTATTGCAGATAGGTAAGTATTATATTATTCTTATCTTATTTTTTCATTATTTATTTAAAATTTAATAACAAAAAAAAAATTTTTAATTATTAGGAGTGTATAATATTATTTTATAAGTGCATTTTAATGTTAAATTAACAATATATATATATCAATTTTATTATAATAATGTTAGTTTTAAGAATTTTTAATGATTATTAATTTATTTACATTTTTATTTTTATTTAAAAAGTAATCTCAATATTTACTTAAATATTAAAAATTTACCATTTAAAAGAGATACATTAATTTCATGCATCATGTTATGGTACAAAATTTCTTTTTGCACTTATTATCATTCTTATTGTTATTTATAATGTATGGTCCATATAAGCTTTTATCACTTGATTAGACATAAAATCAACCAGACATAGAAATATATTTATAATATAAATATTTTAAAATATTACCCTAGGAGCATTATGTGGACAATAGTATTGTATATACTGAAGAGTATTTTACCTATCTTCTATTGAATTTTATGAATGGCAATTTATATATTTTAGGCAACAACAACTATAATAATGTTTTACTCTTTGTAAATATAATAATCCATTAACTTAACAACAGTTAAATTGTTACTTTAACATTAAAATTATCACTCTCAATGATTATGTATTTATTTTGTTATTTACAATAATAATAATTATAATAATAGTAATAATTTTATATATCCCCCCCCCCCTATTTCTATTTTAATATATTTTCTTACTTATAGGTCTGGTGCATTGGAGGTTGGAGATCGAATTTTGGCTATAGATGATATTCAGTTAGAACATACAACATTAGCTGAAGCAGAACAATTATTAAAAGGGCAAGGAGAAACAATAAGGATAACTTTTATTCCTAACCATTTGTTACTTAAAAATAAAAAAGATACTAAAAGGTTTGTTTTAGAGATACATTTGTATACATTTACATTGTTTACATTTAAATATCATTTTTTTTTTCTGTTTATTAAACAAAAGAGTTTTTAATTTATTAATCCATTTTTAGGATGTTTACTAAAAAAAAAGAAAATGACTATTCTGATAATAATAGTTTTCTATTAAAAAGTAGACATTCATTTTATCAACGTTCTGCTAAATCAAAAAAGAAAATGAATAATAATATTAATGAATTTCAAAAAAATACTCTAACAACATCTATTCCATCTAATTCTTCTATTATTGGTGAAGCAAGAATTGTTCCAATAAATAATTTTGGTAATTTATCATATTCATCAAAAGATATTTATAATGAAACAAATATTAAACCACAATTAAAATTTGTTTCATCAAGTGATTTGATGGAAAATAATAAAATGTATCATGGAAATGGTAGAATTTCATTAAGAGATTCTCAAGCACAAATAAATAATAGTACTAGTAGAGCTAAATCATTCGATAGATCATATTTAATAACTAATCCATCATTATATGATCAATCATATAATAATAATAATAATAATTTTAAAGCAACAAAATTATCAATAAATAATAGTAAGTTATTTTAAAAAATATAAATATATATGTATAAATATTTGTGTGATATTGTCACCTTAGAAGATATAATATTAAAATTTTGTTTTAATACTTTTTACAAAAAGTAGGATGGCATTTTAAGATATATACTTATTATATAAAAATGCCTACAATTTGGACATTTTGTTAAAATAATATATAAAGATACTTTTAAAAAGAGAAAAGAGAAATATATTAAATTAATAAATTAGTATCATTTATATATATATATAACAATTATTAATAATATCCTCATAACAATAATGACTTCCGTTAACAATAAGAAATGATACTTTTTGATTATTATTTAAAATTTATATTCTCTTCTAATAATAACTGTTATAATCATTTTTATTGTTTATTCTTAAAAACTTTTAACCAAATGATGTTATATTATATATTTTTAAATTATAATTTGATAGAAAATTCTTTTTATCTGTCTTTTGTTATCACAATATATCCTTAATATCTATGGACAAAGGCTATTAACATATCATATTTATTATAATAAGTTGTCAGAGTAGTGAATAGGAATTAAATAGGTAGATGGATCTTTTTTATGTACTAAATTAAGATGAGGCTATATGACATTTAAGATCGTTTTTAAAAATAATAAGAATATTATTTCTTTTACAATGTTATTTTTATTTTTCATTAATTAGTTTTACCTTTTCTTTTTTTTTTTTCTTTGTTATCTTTAAGATTATTTATAATTAGAAAGTTAAATCTTTTTTACAATATTTTAATATGCCAAAGTAAATATTTTTTTTCTTTTGATTTATTGATATATTATTTGATTTATTTTTACACATAATTATCCTCAAATCAATCAACATATCATGATTTTTTTTTTTTATTAATTGTACCAATGATCAATTGCCATAAATTAGATACTTCTGTCATTATAACATATATATTTTAATTTACCCCATCTTTTTTATCCCTTCCATAACATATTGGTTAAATGGAAAGTAAAGAAATTTATCAAAGTTTTCTTATTGACAATTAAAATGAAACATTTTAACTATTTCTTTATTTTATTCTTTTTTCTTTCTTCTAATATTAACAAAAGACATTGTGATTTTTTAAATTTAAAAATACACTAAAATATTTCTTCCATTTAACTACCAATAAATTTTTATATTTTTTATTGGTTTATTTTACTACAAATAGCCCTATTAAATTTTATAAATACTTTTATCCCTGATGGAAGTTACCTTCTTCTATTTTTCTTTTTTCCTAATACTTCTTTATTCTATCTTATATTACAAAATGTAATATATTTAATCGTGCCGTCATTATTATTTTTCTAAAAACAATACCAATAAGAATGAAAAAGATATTTCTTAAACAATATTTTATTTTTTTTTCTTAATTATTATGATACTATTTTCGTGATTGATTAATTGATTTTTTTTTAAATAGATTTATTCTTTTCACAACTTCTTATCATTTCTATTTTGGGTAATTTTTTTTTAGTTATTTATAAAAAAAATATTCTTTTTTTTTGGTTATATGTATAAATTCAGAAGATATAAATTTATGTTTATATTAAAAAACTAATTTATTATTGGTATTGTTATCATGTTTAGTCTTTGTTTTCATTATTCAGGAATAGCTGGTATAGCAACAGTTAGTAAGTATTAAAAAAAAAAAAGAAAATCACAAATAATATATATACATATATATTAAAACAAAAAATTTATTATATTTTTATTTTAATAAAAAAAAATACTTAATAATATAAATAATTTTTTTTTCTTTATTATTTAGGTTCAATAAATGGATGTTTTTCTGGTATACCAACAACAAAAGTATGTCACGTAGAAACACAAAAAGTAACATTAATAGCACCACTTGCTTCAACAGCTTTATATAAAGGTTATGGTATATCATTACATAAATATGATATGGAGACATCTTTTACTGATGATCAAACAGGAATTGGTGAACATTTAGGTGCTATATATATATCAAATATTGAAAAAAATTCACCTGCTGATAAATGTGAACGTCTACAAATAGGTGATAGAGTTTTAGCAATAAATGATTGGTATACTATGAATGGAACAATTGAAGAAGCAAATCATATTATTAAAAATACTAAAGGTTCAATTACATTATTAGTTGAATTTGATGTTATTGAATCTCCATTATCATTATCAGGAATGTTATCAGTTAAATTAACTAAAAGAGGTAATGGTGTTGGTATTATATGTAAAACAAGAGATGAATATGATGGAAAAAAAGGTGAACCACTCATTGTTGATGATATAGTTCAAGGATCTCCAGCATATAGATGTGGTTCTATACATATTGGTGATAGAATTGTATCAATTGATGATATACCATTAAGTACATGTACTGTTTCTGAAGGTATACGTCTTTTACATAGATGTGGTGATGTTATACATTTATTAATACAAAAAAATCATCATATTAATGATAAACAAAAGCAAGAAAATAATTGTAGATATATTTATGATATTGCATTAAATAGAAGAGGTAATCCACTTGGTATAACAATTGCTAGTAATGGAGAAACTGGTGAACCAATTGTTATAACACAAATTGCAAGAGGTGGTGTTGCTGAAGTTACAAATACATTACATCCTGGTGATCAAATAATAGCTATAAATGGAGAATCTGTTGAAGGTATGAATGTACGTAATGCAATGAGAATATTACAATTATCAAAAGAAACAGTTCACTTAAGAATTGTTAGTAAGCATCCAAAACATGCTGTTAACGTTCAACTTGTTGATAAACAGAATTTTAATTATTCTAATAATAATAATAATAATAATAATAATTGTGTTATATCTTCATTATCTGGAGGAGAAGATCCTACTTCACTTATGTATACATCATTACCACCAACATCATTATCTAACTATACTAATTATTTAAGTAATTCACAAGGAGGGACATCTCATAATGATACTGGTAGTGAAAGAAGTGATAAAGTTGGTACACCAATACAAAGTATAGATTCAGCAGTTGAAAGTCTTGATGACAGTCCAGATAGTAATGGAAAAAGAGTTAATAATACTAATTATTCTTCACAGCATCATAATGATAATGGTTATACATCAAATAAACTACAACTTCAATCTTTGTCATCTGTTCTTAATAATTCAACAGTTGTTAATAATAAAAAAGATACAATTGAATATGATGGTAGTCAAATTCCACCAATGTTAAATTTAGATGCTAAAAGGCAAAGTTCATATATGAGAAAATTATACAATACAAATGAGGATATAATAATAAAAACACCAATATCATTACCCGATAATACACCAAAAAAAGAATGTTGTAATTGTAGTGAGAAAAAAAAGAATACACAAAAGGCAGATAAAAATAATCCTTATTGGATGGATATATTAGAAGCTCTTGAGACATCTGGTGAAGAAGAAATGTTAAAAAAATTAGAAGAAACAATATTATCAGGAAATATTGATGAACCTGATAAAAATTATCAAAATAATATATATGTGGCAAAGCAAAATACAAATTGTATAACTACAAATAATTCTATTACTTCAATAAATCAACCCATAGGAATATTAAAAAAACCTCATATTAAACGTGATAATAATACTAGTAATTATGGGATAACTACAACTTATTCATCACAACATTCTCCATCTTCTTCTTCTAATAATTCACATGAAAAAACACCAATACCTAATTTAGGATTAGTTAATTTATGTGATGAAATTTCATGTTATAGCAAACAACAAGATACCTCAAAAAATTTAGTTTTTAAAAGTTCAGAACTTGTTCAAACAACTATTCACAATATACGTTTAGAAAGAGATCCAATATCAAATAGTTTTGGATTTTCTGTTAGTGATGGTGTTGGTGAAAATCCTGGTATTTTTGTTAGTCAAATAAAAAAAGGATCTCCTGCTGATGCTCCAGGTGCTTTAAAACCATTTGACAAAATAATTAAAATTAATAATTCACATGTTGGGTATCTTGACTGTGATTTAGCATTACCACTCTTAGCCATGGAAGTTTTGGAGTTAGTTATTCAAAGAGATACACCTGTTGAACATTGTGATGATGAATCATGTAAATCACCTATTAGTTGTATCAAAGATTCATCTGTCTAAAATATTTTAAAAAACTTAAGTTTGTATTATTATTTTTTATTTAATCATTGTTGACAATTTTTATTGTGAATTAATGATAAATATGAAGAGGAAGATGGAAAAAAGATTGATCAACATTTCTCTCACATTGTTGTTTTATAAATAATTGTTTTTTCAACATAGACAAGATTAAGACAACAAAAGAAATGTCAAAACTATATATTATTATAATATTTTCTACTAAACAAGAAAAGATATATTTTTGATATTTTTGTGGTTATGGTGAAAGAATTAAGAAAAAAAAAAAAAGAAAATTTTTTGAAATGTTGTTAAGATTGTATGTATATATATAAAAAATGTTTCTTGGAAAAAAAAGTACAAAATATTTGAAATATACATTTGTAGTGATTTTTATTCAATATATCGGTTGGATTGTCGTAAAAAATATACAACTGTATAATTCATTTTTTTTTTCTACAATTTTTATTAAATTACCTTCGCCATATTGGACGTGTATTTGAAATATGAATGATAACAATTTTAACTAGATGATGAAAAAAAATATAAGAAGATTACATTTTTTTTCTTGATTGATGATGTTTGGAAATTCATCTAAGTGTAATTATATAAATTACAAATACATGTCTTGATACAATATATATATTTATATATATACATCATTATTATTTATTATTATTCCATTCATATATATCATAAAATAAAATTTTTTTTATTCCATAAAAATCATATATATATATTTCTGTATTCTTTTTAAATAATATTATTAATTAAAATGGAGAACAAAGATTAAAGGTATTAGGAGGGAATAAAAATCTATCAATGGGGTGTCTAAAAGAAAAGAATAAATTTTAAAAGTAAAACTTTTCTACATTTAATGTTAAAGAAAAGAAATATGTAATTTTTTTTATTATCAAAATAGTTATCTAAAAATGAAGCTAATATGTAGTTATAAAGATAAAAGTATTCATATATAATTCTTTTGAAATTATTAGGAATGAAGTAGAATATATACATGTTTATAATTAATTATAAGAAACAAATATTACCAAAAAAAAATACAGCAGATTTTGAAATGTACTTTATTTTCTTTAAATAAAAATTATTTCATGGACATATAAACACATAAATTTAATGTTTTAAATATTTTTAGACACTAAAATATGACAAAAAAAACATCGTTTTATTATAAAAGAAAGTTTATCTTGAAAAATTTACTTTATATTATTATTTTATATAATTTACTAAAAAAAGAATACTTTAAAGTCTATTTTTTTTTCCTGATAAAAAAAAAGATTTTATTACGTAAAAGTTTAAACTTAAAAAATATATACTTTTTATCACATCATTAAAATTTATTTTTGTATTTTACTATTTTTAAATGCCATTAAATAAAAAAGTTTATTTATAACAAAATTTTATTTTGTACAAAACAAATTTTGTTCTATTTACTGATATTTTAAAAAATAAATAGTAATTATTTTAAAATCTTGATCTAAAGTAAATATTTAATCATAATTTTAATTTTATACCAATATCATATTCTCTCTATCTCAAAAATTTTTAAATAAGTTTATAAACTAAAAAAGTTATCAACAAATATGTAAATGATTAAATATTAATCTATTTTATAATAGGAAAAATTGTAGCCAATATTTTATGTTATTTTATTTTAACAATATAAAAATTGCATATAAATTAATCTTTAACATTTTATTTATAAAGTTTATTAAAATCTTCTCTTTTAATATTATATATTTATTTTAATAAAAAATTCACCTTTATTTTAATTACATATATATTTAATATTTATTTTTCTATATGTACATTTAAAAAGTAATTTATTTTAATTTAATAAATATTTCAATTTTTTCTTGGTAAAAGTGGTATAGTTTAAAGTATTTCATTACCAATACCACTTATTAAATAATATTACAACATTTTAAAAAAAAGAAGTCAAATTTAAGTAAGAAAATATACCTAGTATTTAACTTTGTTTTCCATAATTATTATATTTTTATAGATTTTGTTGATAAAATGAATATATTTAAATAATTCAATGATTTTATTTTTGACAAAAAAAAAATATCTTAAAAAATATTGTTTTGAGTTTGTTTTTTTTTTTTTAATCAAACATATTTTATAGAAACAATATAAAAAAAAATTTTATTTGTATGTATAATATAATTTTTGAAAAAAAATCATTAATATTAAATAAATGTAAACTTTTCATCTAACAAGATGAGCTGTTTTAAATAATCATATATTAATTTTAAATGCTTGAGAAAACGTTTTATTAGATAACAGAAATCTTATGCATTCTTGTTAAAATAAAAATTTTTTATTATATTATATGTGAGTTTTAAAATTTAAGGATCTGTTTATGCGAAACAATTTAAAAATTTATTAATAACTGTCTTTTATATATTTTTTTTAATATAGTTATTTTCTTGACTACTTTAAAGTTAAATGACCATCTTAGGGTATTTCTTGAAATATGTTTTTAATTTAACTATATATGTTAGTTAAAAATATATATTTTTAAATGACGTTTGAATTTTTTAATCTCTTTATTTTTATTGTTCAAAAATTATTATTCAATTATGTAATATTACTTAGTGATTTTATTTTAATTTATTTTTTTAATATTTGGTACTTATTATTTTATAAATCTTAAGATTTTGTAACAAAAAAGTTTTATTTTTAAAGTTTAACATTCAAACTACAAAAATATTGCAAATATACTTAAAAGGTCAAAAGACAATTTAAAAAAGATAAAAGACCTTGAATTATTCTATGAAATTTAGTTTTGTTTACCAAAATGAGAAGATAGAAAATAAAGGATATTAAGATATGTAATAGAAAATTTTATTTCCTTCTTATTTTTCATTATTATCATATAAAATATTAATTCGTGATTATGTTATCTAAAAATATACTTTAAATATTAGATATTTGAGTAATTAAAAAAATTTTTTTTTTTATTTTTTAAATTAATAGATAGGTAATATTTACCAGTGAAAATATCATTAAACCTTTTTTAAATAAATATATTTATAAAATAATAATCGACTATTTACATCTTTAAAATAATCATATTCTAATAGTATAAGTAATTTTTAAAAATTATGAGGGAAAAAGAGTTTAAAACAAATATAATTATACATTGTTATGTTACAATGTTCTCTTTTTTATAAAAATGTGTGGTAATTAAAACATATAAATATATATTTATTATCTTTAATTTTCACAAAAATCAAATTACAAATTATTAAACTTTTACACAATATTAACTTTTTTTATTTGTTTTGTATAATAAACTCCTACGTAAATATAATATTATAGTTACATCTTTCCGTAATTTTTATGATTTATTTCTCTTGCATCATAATTAAATAATGCTATCATTTAATCTTTGAATTCTTATATCATTAATATAATTAAAATCAAAAAAAAATTTTTAAAGCACTCTTTTTTATATTATTTTACTTTTCTTAGATATTGTTTATCTTAAAATATATAAAATAACCATATTCTAGAATTAGATGAACGTAATTAATAATTAAATTTTATGCATTAATTATTACTTTAAAATTTCAAAATTTCGTTATTATTTATTAATCTTTTAATATTTATTTCGTTTATTTGTCTATTCTTAATTAACATTATATCATTTTTCGCTTTCAAAAATTTCTACAAAGATTCTAAAATATAAAAAAATATAGACTGATAAATATTTAAACAAATAAGATAGAGTCTTTGATTTGTAAATTTTAACATTCATTCTTTTAAAAGATTAAACTTTCTCCAATTCATTTAAATTTCTTTCATGTAACGATTTCTTTCTTCTTTTTTTTTTACTTTATCACTTCATGAAATATTTACTGCATTTTTTATCTTTTAATGTTAATCTTTTCCTGTTATTTTTCTCTTTTTTTATTGCTTTCAAGTTCCAGTTAAGAATCTTTAAAAAGTGCTTCTATTTTTTTTTTATTCATATTATTAATATTACAATAATATACATACATATTTCTTACTTTTTTATATTAAAGATTGGAGCTTGGGAATTTTTACTAAATATGTAAAAAATTTGATATTATTTCTTGTGATTTTTTTTATTAAAATTATGTTAATTTTACAATTTTAGTAATATACAAATATTTAATTTTTTCTTATAAATTGAATTTCATTTGATTTTTTTTAGTTAAATGATATAAGGTATTCTAATATTATATGATGTATTCATAAATAAAGTTTATATCAAAATAAAATAAGAAAAGGTGAATATTGGTTAAATTTTATATAAATATTACAGAAATAATTTTTATGTGTCAATATAGTTTTGGTTATATAATAATTATATATATTTTAAATGTATCATTTAAATCATATACTATACCAATAATTGATACATAAAATAATTTTTTTATGCTTCACCAACAATGATAATATACATATATTTTTTTGTAAATATTAAAGCTTATTAATTTTTTTCTTTTTTTTATGTCAGTTTTTTTGTTTATTATTAAAATAATTTTACTGTTTTTAAAAGACAGTTAAAAAGTTTAAAAAAATTTTTTTTACATCATTAACATCTGTTTGGTTTAATAAAAGAAACAAAATATTTATGTTTTATAGTTTTTAATATATTTATTAAGTATATTTATTACAAAGTATATTTGTTACCATTTTTTTGTAAAAAAAAACATTATAAAAATAAAATGAGTAAAAAAAAGAATTGTTTATATATATATATATATATATTTTTTTTTAGGTCCTAACTTAAAAAATAACTATTATTTTTATATTTAAAATGTATTTTTGTTTTGTGTAAATAAATAAAAATGATCCATCAAAATATCTTTAAATAAATTTCATTTTTTCTTTTATATTAAAACATTTGAATTATTTTTGCAGTTGCATTTCATTCAAAAGGTAAATATCATCTTTATTTAAGTATCTTTACTGGTATAGTTTATATATATATTACTATTATTAGTATTAGATAGTGATAAAACTTTTTTTTTCCCATAAAAAGTATAATTAAATATTTAACAATAAGGACAATTATAAAATTTATCATATATATATATATAATAAGAAAAATGCATTGTGAATAAATTTGATATTTCATGTAAAATGATACATTTTTCGTTAATTATTAATTATTAAAAACATTTTAAAATATGAGAAAATTGTTTCCTAAGGAAGTTTGATAAACATAAAAAAAAATTTATAATAAAAGAAAATCTTTTTTTCTAGTATCTTATATAAAAAATCTTATCTTTCTTAAAAATTTTTAAAAAATAAAAAAATTTTAATAGAAATAAAAAATTATTTTTTTCCTATTAAACTTTAGATTTATATTTACGCTTTTATTATTTGTATTATCAATGTACTCGCAAATATGTTACATGCACTTTCATTTTACGTATAGTAAATCATTTAGCTAATATAATAAAAAAAAAATTTATTCAATTTTTATATTTATTGAATGCCTGTCAAAAAATCAATTTTTATAGAAATATTGTAATGTGTCACATTATTATATTAATATTTCCATGAAATAAATAGTTTAAAATTTTTATTTTCTTTCTTTTAACCTATTAATGATTATTTAATAATGATAAAAAATTTATAAATTAATTTTTTTTATTTTTACATATAATTATATTTTAAAAAATAACAATATTTGTATGTCCAAATCATTGAAAACAATTAACTTTCTTTTTTTTTATTAATAAATTGATCTTTTTAATGAAAACTAATATTTTATAATAATTTATTGTACTTTCGATTATATTTTTTTTTCTTTAATGGGAAAAATATATTTCTTAATTTAATATTTATATTTAAAATAGATTTTAAATACTATACACTATAAAATAACATATATCAAATGGCTAATATTTAAGGTGTAAACAAAGTCATTTCTCTTATTCACTCACTTTCATTATCTAAATTCTTACAATAACAAAAATCTATATATGGTAACTATTTTTGGAGCTAAAATTCTTTGTAAAAAATTTAAATTTTGATTTTTTTTTCTTTATTTTTTCATTTGTACCTTGGCGCTTTAACCCTTAACCTCTATAGGTGGATGCATAAAGAAAATTAAATATGATATAAAGCATAAGAAAATGCGTATATTAATTTTTACTTACAATGATCACAAACAGTTTTTACTATTTTGTTGTTTTCAACGCTTATCTATTGCAAGGTCGTTTCTAATAATATATACTTTTAATACATATAATATAATATATTATATTATATATAGTCCTCCTAAATGTGATATATGTGGATTGTAAAAGTATCTTTATATATAAAATATTATTTTTCATTACCATTTTCTGATTATTATAAATAAATTTAGATGAAGATGATTATAAAATATTTAAATATTCATTATGACTAATAGGTTAACAAGATGATGTAACTTTTCTTTTTTTTTACTTAGTACATTTTTTTTTTTAAATTAAAATATAAATCATTTAACATATTTAAAAATTTTTTTATCATATTTAAATTCTTTTGTTAAAAGTTCTTTATTTATTAATAAAAATAGATCAAATGATTAAAATGTATATTAATATAATACTTCTAAAATATATTTTGAGATAACTATATAATTTACAAATAAACATATTAACAAAAAAAAAAAGATAATTCTTGATGTTTGTCTTAACTATCGTACATATATTTTTCATCATCCTGTCTATTGATAAAATTGTTTAGGTTAATGATTTTTGAATTTTGATCACTATATTATTTTTCACTATAAATATCTTTAAAGTACAATCCATCTTAAAAAGTAGCCATAAGAGTATATAATTATTTCTTTAATTTGATCAAAAATGTTAAGAAATTTTTAATAAATTGCACTTTAAATTGTGGTAATAGATGTATTAAATAAATGTTAATATTTTTAGGTAAAAATAAAAAAAACTTTTTAATGTTATAACCTTATAAAGAAAAAAAAAATGTATCTAGACAAATAAAAAAAAAACATCTTGTTTTAATATTTTTTTTTTATGTTGTTGTCACCTTTAAAATTTAATTTAATATTTATTTGTGTCCGTGTTTTTTAATCTACGATCTCTTTATGCCCGTGTTCCATCTTAAATATCTTCAATTAAAAAAAAATATATATAAAATTATTTGTTATTATTTAAAGATTAAATAATCAACATTATATAACATCACAATGTTATTTTGATATTTAATCACTGATAAATAGTATTGGATTTCTTATAATTTAAACAAAAAATATGATAAATAAATAATTTGATAATAATTTATTTTAAAATTTTTACCTATTTTAGATTTAATATACTATCGATAAATTATTTCCTTATAAATTAAACTTTAAACTACTAAATAGGTAGAAGGAAGTGTATACCAAGATTGATAAAATGATATATTATTTTAAAATTTTTATAGATATTTATCGGTAAACTTGATTATTTCTCTCTTTTTGAAGATTATTACTATTATACAATTAATATCGAGATCATAAGTATAAATCTATGTGACGACATTAATGACTTTCTTATTAATCATATTAAATGGATTTTTATTTTATAAAAACTCTTTTTAAATTTGAAATTATTTATTATTTATTATATTAAACTAATTACTAATTTTAAATTGAAGATAATATTAACTTTTAATATCATTCAATGCTATATACATAATTTTGACATATAAACATTTATTTAATTATTTACCAGTAAGAAAAAAAAGTTATTAATATATGAAAATTTATATACTAATCTAACATTAAAATTTTTTTTTTCTGATTACAAAAAATATATTTTTTTTACATTAATATATATATATATTTTTTTTCTATTATATTAATTTTTTTTTTCTTTTTTGTATATATAATGTTATAAGTTTCATAATTTGTAAACAACTAAATATTAAAAATAAATAGAACTGGCTATCATGACTTATTAAAATAACCTTAAAAATACCAATAACCAATAACATTGACTGTTCATAGATTAAAGCTAAAGCACGTTTCAAAAAATATTTTATTATATATGCATGCCAATCGTTACGTCACCTTCTTAGGAGTATAGCCAAAGATAATGATTAGTATATCTTAAAATGATGAGCTTCGATCTTTTGATAACTTATTATCAACAGCTTTAAAAAGTCTCTATTTTTTTTATTGTTACCTATTCAAATATTTTACAAGATATTTTTATTTAACATTTTTATATTTTTATATATTCTATATATAATATATTTTTTGATTTAAATACTTGATGATGTAAAAGTATAAAATATATCTTTTTCGTTTTTTTTTGTTTACTTTTTAACATTTTATATACATTTATAATGTATAATTCTTTTACTTTTACTTTCACTTTATTATTTAATTTATTAAATTAATAAAAAAAAGTACATTTTAATGGATATTTTAACAAAAATTGAATAATTATTATTCATTAAATAAATTATATATTATTTAAAAAATTTTTTATTTAATTAACTGAACATCAAATATTTTTGAAGCAACTATAAAAAAAAATTTAACCTAATTTTCTGTAATAAAATATTTCTTAAAAGAGAAATAAGTGATAAGCCAACTTTCTTTAATATTACTAAAAGAATATACCCTTTTTCTTCACACTCTATCATCGGGTTATGTCATTTTAACGGGAGGAAAAGAAACGTTGTATTTAAATTACATTTGTCT
Source organism: Strongyloides ratti (assembly GCF_001040885.1). Taxonomy (NCBI): domain Eukaryota; kingdom Metazoa; phylum Nematoda; class Chromadorea; order Rhabditida; family Strongyloididae; genus Strongyloides; species Strongyloides ratti. Next base: position 2,738,368 of record NC_037309.1, on the reverse strand, counting down.
TTTTAATTTATTTCAATGCTTATTGGTGTTGAGGAATTGTTGTGATAAACAAGTAACGTTACCAAACATAATAGTATTAAGAGTAATAAAGCAGCATATTCAATATATGATTATCAGAACATTTATTAGATAGTATTATCATTATCTTGTCATTTAAAAATATCAATCTTTACCTAATATAAATATGGAAAATACATATATGATCATCTCTTGATGAAGAGGACCTAAGAAAATTATAAATATATGTTATCAGATTTTTTGAAAAAATATTATTACACATACATACATACATACATTCATACTAATCTATTAGATATTTTATTGCTTACTTTTTGTAAAATGATTAGATTGCCTTTAATTTTTATTTTAACATTTTGTCTACCTCCTAAAAATTGATAAATATTTTAATGATAATAAAAGTTAGTTTATTTTAAAATAATTTAAAATATTTTTATTAGACAAACATTCACCTTTCAATATTTATTTATTTATTTATTTTTTTATATTCTTTTAAAATATTTTTTTTTTTTCAATATCTTACCACTTTAAATTTAATTTTATAATCAAATTAAAAATTATCATTTCTGCTTCTTTTATTTTTAAAAAGACAAAAGATTTAAAATGATATTATGTCTGTTAGGTTCATATATTATATTACTGATAAAAGGTCGATACGTTTCGTTAACCTCCATTAACAAATATTATCACGTCGATTTCTACCTACTATTCTTAGGTAAATGTTCTTACTCTCCGAAATACGTTTATTTATACATATTATAAATATATATAAAAACTGTATTTTTATGTTTAGCATTTTTTTTTAAATAATATTTAGCAAATATATTATATATATTACAATAATTTATTTTTTTACTTTATAAAAACATTAATATAAATATATATGCTTAAATGTGTATCATTCGATTTAATGTTTATATTTTAAACGCATATTATTTTATCATATTTTTACAATAGTCTATTTTTTATTAACTTTTTTATTATAGATTTAAAATTACATATTAAGAATAATTATAATAATATTTTAGTATTTTTACAATTAAAAATAAGACTAACATCATACATATTCGTCTTTATAAAGAAAAAAGAAAGTTCAATTTCAAGTTTTTACTGTTTTTTTTTTAAGATAAAGAAAATTAACTGTAGTTTATTGGCTTTATCGTTTCATCAAATCAGCTGACTGACTAATTGCATTACTCCAATTTCATCAAAATTTTAATAATTTTTTTCCTCAAATAATCAGAAGGTAGAAAATTATTAATTAAAATATTTGGTAACTAACAAAAAAAAAATAGAAAATAATTCTTACAATACTTTAGCAAGAAGGACCATTAAAATTTGATAACAATATAATTCAATTATTTATCATAATCATTCTTTTACATTAACATTTATCAAAACTAGCTTCAAACAAATTTGGTTAAAAAAAAATTTCGATCTTTGAGATCTAAAAAATTGTACTGTGGAAGAGAAAATCAAAAAGATAGGAGAAGTTGTTGTCATCATTTTTATTTCATCATCATCATCATGTCCGAACATTTTACGCCGCAAAATTTTGGGCCAAGTGAATGTATGGATATTTCTGATAATAGAACATTTTTATCTTCCAGGATGCCTCATTCTAATAATTTTCATGCACATACATATGGTGGATCAAATTTTCATCATTATTATGAGGATTCTAAACGCTATGTAAGTTTATTAATAATAAAAGTAAAAATAAAGTTCAAAGTAATAATTATATTATTTTACAATCAAAGTATAATTATTTTAAAACAAATTATCCTTTCAAAAATTATCTAACAATATTGTTGATGTTTAAAAAAAAATTACTCAACAAAAAAAAGATTTAAACACATCAACTGTGATGTTGATAACATTTATTTATATTTTATAAAAATTTTTACTGTTAAACTGGCTTTTAAATATAATGATAAATTTATCCTAATATAAATTTTTTATATTATTATTAAATATATGTATATATACATATACTATAATGACAAAAATTTTAAAAATATATTATATATTTTCTTTTTTGTTTATAACAATATAATTGTATGAATACTATTTTTAGTATTATCTTTATATAAATTTCTATAAAAATTTTTCTTTCTATATTAAAGAAATAGTTTTAAAGTATTGTAATTTATAAAAATGTTAATAATACATCATATTAATACAATAAGAAAATAAAATTTTTTAAGATCCAAAGATTATGTGTATTATCTTTTATCACTTTATTCATTTTGTCGTAAACATATTATTCTATTTAATTGATATAGATCATCGTTCTCGCACTTTTAATATTTTTTGGGTATAATATTAAAATTGTTTTATTGTAGATGAAAGCATTAAGTGGAAATGCTATATTTAATTTTATTTATATATTTTATACATATATATATATATATATATAAACAGTAACCAAATAATATTTCTTTTTGTTTAGTATAATAAAAACTCCAGATATAATTTTACTATAAAAGTTTGTTTTCCCTAACACTATTTAATGTTATCTGGATTTTTCCAACAAATGACATTATTATAGATTATTTAAAATTTATAGTTGAGTGATTAGATTTAAGGAGAAAATTCTCAGTTGTGTCTTATTGTACCCAAAGAAAGAGCTATTATTCAAATATTATTGATGGAGGTTTTAAAAGAAAAACTATTTATACTTGTTTATTGGCGTTGTTAAAAGATAAAAATTAAATGAGTCTTAACGTGTAACTTAAAATGTTATTTTATAATATAACTTAAATTTTTTATTTTATTTTATTTTTTCATTTATTTTCTTTATTTATTACTTATAAAAAAGATCTTTGTTCCTTAGTAATAAAAAAAAAAAAAGATATATAACTATTTTATCTTAATATTTTATCTTATCTAAAAACAATGATAACACCTTTTAAAGAGAAAAAAAAATCTTTTTTTTTTGATGAAAAAGAAATAATGATAAATTTTAAGGAAGTTAAATATTATAATTTAATATTCTTATTAATTATCTTATTAGTCTATTAGTTTTATATATTTGTATATATATATATAAAAATATATAAATTAAATAATAGTATAATTATTGTAATAATATTTGCTTATAATTTTAAATTTGATAGGACCTATTGATAAATTACACTATCTTTTATATAATGCCGTACCCATTAAATAAAATAGTAATTATTTGAGGTAGATAATTAGTTGTAAAATAATTATAATATTATTATTATAATGTATATTATGTACATACATTAAGATAATCTTAGATATAAATAGTAAAAAAGTTTCATTAACGATAGATAAAAGAGTAAGAATTAACGAATTATATTTCTTATCTCTTTTCATTTATCTTTATATATTAACTTTTAAATTTAATCTATCTATGTAACAAAAATGATATAAAAATATATTTTAATTAGAAATATCATTAACATAAAACTGGTTGTCATTTTAAAAAGTCTACCAATTCATGAAACACTACCATTGAAGCAAACATACATTATCAAAAATAAAGACATATTATGATTTTAGCATTTACAAAAATTGATGTACCAAACATTCTATTATTATATTATTTATTAATATTTTAATATTAAAAATTTTATATTAAAAATGAATGTAAAATTACATTTTAAGAATACTAAAAAATATATTCATTCTTTTATTTATTAATTTTCTTCTTTAATTATTTGCACATTTTTATTTTTTTTTTTAAATTTTATTTGTCATTAAATTTACATTGTTATACAAAAGAAAATGATCAACAAAATATTTCTACTATTATATTATAAACATTAACTTAACTAAGGTGTTTTTTATATATATGTAAACATATAAAATATATTTATATTATATATGTGAATATATTATAGATAAATATATATATATATATAATTTTAATATGTAAAAACAATCATTGATCTTTTTATAAAAATTTTTTTTTTGTCTAAAAATAAAAAAAAAAAATATATACTTATCCATATAAATAGTTAATTTTTTTTCAATATATCTTTTTAAATAAAACATTTAAATTAAAAAAAAAAAAACCCTTGAAATAAATTTAATTTATTTATTGTTTATCAATAATAATATATATTTTTTAATTTATTTCATTGTATTATTTTTAAATTGGTAAACCTCATCGTCTTTCTTAATACTATTTACTCCTCCATTTAACTTAATTATCAAACTAGTTTTTAGGTAATTTATTTTTGAAAAGGGAACTTTTTAATAGTTTTATATTTTATCTATGTAAAACTTTTTACGAAAATAGTTAAAATTTAATTGCCTAAAATGATTTTTGAAATTATGGTAATTTAAAAATTATATATTTTTATTACAATTTTTAAAAAATTTTTATAACAACTTTTCTCTTCCTCTCTTGTCAATTTATTGATAGTAAAAAAAATAAAATAATATTAGGAAGTTCCTCCTTTCAAAGTATGCTCCTATCTTTATAAACCAGACAATTATTTAGTGAATTAAGAAACTTTTTGTCTTTTTATTTTCCTCTCTATTCTGCATCTATTAAATTTTTAAGTTTGTCTTATCATGTCATATTAAAGAAAAGATGTTCCTAGTTTTAATAAATTGATATGAAGCACATATTTTGAGATCAAATATGAGGGATAGGAGGATGTCTGTGAAATGTTAATCCAAAATTATTTAAAATGTCGCGATGTTTTTAAAATTATTGTTTATTTTAATCGGAATCAATTCTTTTCACTAAATCTTTTTAATAATTTTATTTCTCCAATATTTCTTTATCATAAAAGACACTTCTCTGGTGAATGATTTTTTTTTAATTCTCAAAACAATGATAAATTTAAGTGTTCTTTAATTTTATATGTTACAAAAAGAACAAGTATTTCATTTTATATTACCATATCCATCAAAATAGTGCAAACTAAACATAAAAATTTCTCCTTTTAAAGAAAAATATAACTATTTGCGAAATTTTATATATTTGCAATATCTTGTAATTTGAATTTATTTATACATACCTTCTACACCCTAATACCACTTTTTTTTTTTGATTATATATTTTAATTTTTGATTTATTTTCTTCAAATATTTTTTAATAATGATTTTTCATTTTTTTTTCATTTATAAAAATAACTCATGTATCATTTAATATTTAATTGCTTTTCGTAAATTTGAAATTCATATAAAAAAAAAGTTAAGTTAAAGAGAAAAAAGAAAAAGATGATAAGAGTCTCTATGAAGAGAATATACATATAAAAATAGTTAAATATTAAATATTTAATATTAAACGTTTAATCTTTTTTACAAAAATTTTTTTATAACATTTTGTATTAAAAGAAGAATGATTATGATAGATGTAATTTTAAAACAATGAAGTTATACATTTATCAATGTAATTTTTACATATAACATTTAATAACTATTTTCAAAACAACTTCATTGGAAAACTATATAAATAATTAACCTCTGCGATAAAAATTTGCGTTGCGACATCGCAATTGATAATATAATTTTTTAAAAACTAGCTAGACCACATTTCCGCAACGACGATTTTTGATCAGTTAAAAATTTAATTCAAAATTTTTTGTTTTTTGGCTATTATATTTTACTTTTCAAACATATACACATGTATAATATTAGCTTTACCAAACATTTCTTCATTTTCTATTTTATTCTTCCTAAAAGATTTTAACTTTTATTATCCTATTACTGTTATTATTTTTAACAATTGTAATTGGGAAGTTGGGACAATTAATTGTAATAGAATGTATATATATATTCTTTTTTTTTTTACATTTCTCAATTTGATAAATGAAAAATGACAATGTTTTAAAGAAAAATAAAATAAACATATTTATATAATATACATATATAAATATACATGGAATTAGTATATATCACTAGGCATTATATAATATAAATAAAAACAATATTTCGTTTAAAATATTTTTTTTTTCTAAGATAAATTTATTTAAAACTATTAAAAAAAATTTTTTTTTTCTTTTCTTTATGAGTTTTTCTAATACATCATAAATATATATTTCTATATTTTTGTTTTTATATATTATAAAAGATTACATGTTAATGATATATATGCATATATATAAAGACATAATAACAAAAAGGGATAAAAAAAAATTGACAAGTTTAATTTGTTAAAAAATATTTGGTTTAAAATAGATATTTTGTATATTTATATATATAACTATTATAATTTATCATTTCACAAAACTACCTTTTACTTAGACATATTTTATTTGAAGTATAAATTTTATTTTTGCAACGAGTTAAATAATATAACAGTTTACCCAGCTGATGGTTTCTTTTTGTTAATCTTTCATAACATACCACCAACTTTTTAAACAGCTGAGAAAGCAAACAAAATATATTAAGAAATAATTTTTTCAAAGATAAACACAATATACCAATTTTTGTACAATATATATTATTTTGTTTTTTCTTCTAAATATATTGAAAAAAAAAATTTTTTTTTTCTTATAATTTTAGAATTGTACATATTTATAAATAATTGAGTTAATTTGATTCTTTTCATTGATGTATATTATATAATACTTTTAATAATACTAAAAACAAACTTTTTTTTATACAAAACTCGATTTTTTTTCCTTGTCAATAACTTTTAATATATTAAGTTCCTTCATTATTTACTTAACTTATTTATCTACTTATTTATTTATTTTTTTTTATAACATGATTATATCAAAAAATTGATAATTTTTATATGTATTCTTTTTTTTTTGTTGTTTAATGTATATCTATATATATATGTATATGTATATTTATTATTATTTTAAATTGTATTACTTTAAGAATGATTATATAATAATAATATCATTTTCTATTTTTCTAATGTTTGTTATTAAAAAAATTTGTAATTGACTTTAAATGTAGATATATGTATAAATATAATATATTTATTTATACAATTTCTAAAAGATAAATATTATCAGTTGTTGAATAAAAAATTTAGACATCTTAAAATTTGTTTCTTATAAAAATGCCAAAGATTTTGTAAAATTAAATTTTACTTTATCAAGTCATCTTAATAGTAATATACATAATGTTGGTTCTCCTTTGATAGAGTATATCTATATATATATATATAAATTATTATCAGATGGAAAGAAATGTATACGTTAAGGTTAATATTAAGAAAATCAAATTGTTGTGTGAATAAGCTTAATTCCCTTAACTAATACTATTTGATAACTTTTTGTTTTTCTTTAAAGCTTTTTAATAATACTAAACCATAGAGTAAATAGGTATACATATATTTCTTTTTGAAATTAACAAAAACTTTTGCATACATTTAATTTTTCTTAGTATCTTAAATAAATTATATCTTTTTAATATAATATTTTATCTTCAATCATTTTAAATTTAATAACATTTTTATTTATATTCACTAGTTATTATAAAAACAATTATATAATGTTTGTAATTTTTTTTACATCATATTTTAAAATTACCTATTACTCAACTTAATTTTATATTTATATTTTAATATTTCTTTTTTATTATTTATTTTCAATTTTTTTTTTTCATATTTCTTCTTTTATTATATAATTTTATAATAATAAATTATTGTACTTTTTCTTTAAATTTGAAAATTTTAAATACTATAGATAGGATAACAAAAATTATTGAATACAGTTAAAATATTATCTATTTAAAGAAGAAAAATAATTTTAACACATTTTTTAACATAACCAAAAATAGAGATTCAAAGAGTGTTACTCTCTATTCTTTATTTCACAATACATTAAACTTTATCTTTTACCCTTTCAAAAATATATTTTTGCAAAGAATAAAGTGTTATTAACTAAGTTACCAATAAAAATTATTAATATTTACTATTTTTAAAATATTTAATAATAATAATAATAATAATAAATTTTTCTAGTCAAAATGAATAGTTATAAGAATATATTATACAATTTAAAAAAAAAAAATTTTTTTTATAGTTATTTACGCAACATATATATGGTGAAGTTGTGATATTCTTAATAATAATTGTACACAAACATAGTATTAGTATTTGATTAAAATGAATGAAACATTTTTACCAAACATTTATTTATTAAAGTAGTACTTATTTTAGTGTAAACTTTACTTTTTAAAATTAAGAAAGATATTTACTAAATCTTCTAACACACTTTCTTACCCTTTTATTGGCAACCAACTGCCACAAACATATATATATAGTGTTGTATGTTATGATGTATTTTTTTTTTGTCATATTTTCAAAATAAGTCTTTAAATTCATGCATTTCATTTCCTTGAAACTTCCTTTTTCTTTCTTATAAAGAATGGTATATTAGAAATCTCTCATTTTTCAATGTATTATACATATTTCATTCATTTATTTATTTGTTTTTTTTTTATATTTGATAAAGTATTATGTTTATGTACATTTTTGTATATGTTCAACTATCAAAGATTGTTATTGTAATTTTAAAATACTTCAATAACTTTTCACAAAACAAATTATAAATTATCATTTTATTTCTAACAATAAAATACAAAAAGATAACGATATTTTCTATTACTATTATTATTATTATTATTATATGTACATTATTTTCATCAAATTATACCAATATTAGAAAAATAGTGAAATGAACTTCTAAAATTACCGTTATACATTGTTGTTATGTATAATAAGTTTGAGCTTGACCGTTGCCTTTCTTCTTCTCTTTCTTTCTAAAATACTCATTATTCGCCAAAAACAACACACTTTTATCAAATCGCATATATAAATACCTACTTCACTACTCAACCAATCGAATAATTGGCATCATGTATAGTATATTCTTTTCTCCTACCCTGAATATATATATATATATATGAGGTTCAAGTTGTGCTAAGTTTTGAGATAAAGCAATTGTCTTTTTCTTCAATTTATAATAACTCCTCCATAAAGCTTTTTCTATATGTATATATATGTATATATTATTGCAACTTTTTGTTTTTGGCAAGTAAAAAGCCTAATTATATGGAGATGAATTTATAATATATATTATATTAGGCCATTTGGGTATTTGTTATCGTGAAAAGATGTATGTACTCTCGATAAGCATTTGTTATTCCTTCAAATGATATATAATTGGTTTTATATTGTAAGTAACTTTAATATTTTGGAGAGAGTTGATAAAAAAAAAAGAAGATTACCATATATAAATTTAAAAACAACTCCAAAAATTGCTTTTTCAAGTTGTTTTGATATAACACTAAATATTATATATATATATATATATATATATATCTAATTCTATTATTTATTTTTTTTTTAACATTTACAATCTAACATATGTATTATTAAATTCTTAACATGATTTAATATTAATTTTTATAATCTTACCATAAAGAAATAACAAAATAATAATATACTTATAATAATATTATTTGTTTTATAAAAAAAAAGAAAAGAAAATTTTTATTGAAAATTTTATTGTTTCTAAAATATATTATTTAAACAAAAAAAAAGTGAGGTGATAATAAAATATTTCTTGTTATTGTTTATTTATCAGATAATAATAAATATTACTTTATTTCTTCACATCTTAATCATTTATACAATAGAGCTATAAAAAGTAAGGGGGAAATATATATATCGTTTATATTGTTATAGTTTTGATCGTTAGAATTCATCCAGTTTATAAACATCTTATATCTTTTGTATATCTTTCTTTATTTTTAAATGAATTTATATATATATATATATAGTGTTGTATAGATAAATATATGATAGTCAAATCTGATATTGCAAAAATGAAGTTGATATTGTTAGAATAACAAATTGAAGATAAGAGTTTGTTTAGAAGATTGTGAATTTGATGTTTTAACGAGAAATATATATATATATATATATATATATATATATAAATGTTATTCATAAATAAAAAGGTTGTTCTTTACAACAATAAGAATATTAATTTTATTGTAATCAACAATTTTCATTTTACCTTCTTTATAACATCACAATAAGAGAATATTTCATTTTTAATGAAATAATTTTAAAATTTTTATCTTTTCTTATATCATATAATTTTCTTCTTTTTCTCTTTTCAACATTTTTATAAATTCATCTATAAAAACTTTTTACTGTTGCGCATACGTTTATCTTTTTAAAAGTAGAATTTCTATATATATATATATATAATGTATAGATGATGTTTGAAGAAATTAAAGTGACGACATTCAACTTTTAAGTATTATTCTAATTTGCATTTTCTTTACCCCTTAACTCTATTTTCCTTTACTACCATCATGAAATATAAATATATTTATATATAGTTACAGTATATATTTTATGGAATATATTCTTTAAAAATAGTTTCATAAAATTTATTAAATTCTCAAATTTCTAAATAACTTTTTATTTTATTATTATTATTATTTTTTATTTTATTTTCTATATATACTTGTTTGTTTTGTGTCATAGGCTTTAAAAATGTCTCGTATCATATAATTTTAACTCTAAATAGTTTATTATAAATTATTGTTTATCCATCAAATTATGGCCTTCTCAGTCATGTTTAGTAAATTCAAGAGAAAAGCCTAAAATAAAATCTAAAAACAGGGCGTTCATTTATATTAATAATGATATATATATGTATATATAGAAATTGATATTATAGATATATTTGGCGACTTGTATATATATATATATATTTATATTATTAATATTATTATTATTTCAACATATTTATAAAATATTTGTTAATCTTTTCTTTAATTTGATGAAGATTATAATAATGTCCCACTGTCTATTTTATGCCTTCACATTGATTCTTCTTATTTATAATGATTCATTTTTATTATCACCATATTGGAGGAAGTAATTTTTATTTGATTTCAATTATATATATATGTATGTGTATGTATGAATATAATTCAAGCTCTTATTATCTTTTTGTCCTTTTATATTTTATTATTTTTAAAAGATCAATTTTCATCATTAGAATGATATCACCCATGAAAGTATTTTTAATAGACTAGTAAAATAATTTATTGGTTGAGGAGGTAACGAGTTCTCTCATTGATCTTACAATTACCATTTTTCTTTTATTTCCTATAATTATTTAACAACAATCTATTTACTCGTTTTATTTTATTTTTGCGTATTTTATTTTTGACTTATCTATTAGTTTTTATTTATTTTATTTTTTTTTTTTCTAAATAAATTTTTACTCTAGTGTATATAAGTATTTCATTTTTTATTAAAAGTACCATGTCTCCTGAACCTGGTGGTACCAATTATGATGGTCGTCGAAAACGTGTAAATTCTACTTCTACAGCAAGTACAAGCTTGCAAATCCGTAAAACTCCAGCTAGTATGACAAAAAGGATAAACAATAATAACTTGCCATCAACAGCTATTTTGATAAGAACTAGAAATAATTCAACAAGTTCAGCACAAGCTGAAGCTCTTAAAAATATTAAAGTGAAAAGATCTCCAAGATTACGGACAATATCGTTAAATATTGACGAGAAAAAATTTTTTACGGAAAGGAAACCTACGGCTTCACCATCTAACTCATCTGAAAGTTCTAATTATTCTACTGGTGATCCTAAATCAACAACTGTATGCGCAAAAAACAAAACTTATAATATTTTAGTTATTAAGAATGGTGGTACACGAACACGACCTAAACGTAACTGTAACTCAGTTCTTAATAATGTTAGTTTATTTTTATTATTATTATTATCATATCATCTTGATTAAATATGAGGTTTTTGTATTACTGATTAATGCTTGATTGTTTACATAAGAATAATTAATTATAACCGTATTATTATTCGTGGTACTTTTAATATTATTTTTAGTTTGCCATTCACTCCCTCTTATATTACTTTATTATATAGATCATTGTTTAACAACAATAATTATCTTTCTATAATATTGTTATGTTTAGAAGTAGACAATACAAAAATATATACATAAATATAAATGTAATTGTAATCATAAACAGACTTTTATGTTTACCATTACATTTTGATTTAACATTCAAAAATTAAAAAAATATTTATTCTTTTTTTTTTAATATAATCATTATTATTTACTATAATATTTTTAGCAACAAAATTATAACAATAATTCTATACGCAGTTGTTCTCCTGGTAGAAGTAGTATCACAAACAATATCACGGGAGGAGGTCAACAACATATCAATTCCAATAATATGATGTACTCCGCCAGTCCAGCCTCAAATGTAAGTTCATACTACCATAACAAATAGAATTTTTTTTTTTGCAAAAAAATATTTTGGCTTACTTGTCCTCTTATCTTTTTTTTTTAATACTACATATCAATTTTCACAGACAAATGTTTTTACAAAAAAAAAAAATAAAAAATAAAAAAAATCTTTCACATGCACATATAATAATTAAATAATGAGCTTCTTTTTTTTATTGTCCCATCACCTTTATTTATATTCCCTTTTATAGTATAAAATACATACATCGATGGAAGACGTTATTATTGAAGAAAATTTTCAAGATGAAGAAGATTATGATCATCTTCGTGTAAGTATAATATATAATAGAAATAATAGTTTTTTATTTTATTTTAAAACATACCTATACGTATGATAAGAATGTAGAAAAAAAAAAAAAGTTACTAAAATTAAATATAATGAAAGTGTATATTATAAATATTAAAAAATTAAGGCAGGCCAGTTTTATATATTTTTTTAAAATAAATACCATTACCAAGTTTTGATATGATCACAAAACAATGATCATATGGTTACTTGAAATTATCAGTTTTCTTCTTATTACGATTATACATTTTATTTAATGTCATTCCTTTTAACTGGTTCTTTATAATTTTAGGTTCCTGGAAACTATTCGTGCTCTGAAAATTTGAGAAATCATACTGGAAATTCTCAACATCAATCATCACCATCAAGTGATACAATTGGATCTTTACCAAGACCAATTCCATCAGCTAATGGATCATCTGGTGCTAATAGTCTTACCTCAGATTCACCACTTGGAAGTGGATTTGGAAAAATTGTCAGTAGTTCAGCACCAGCATCATCTTTTGAAATGGAAGCATTAATTAGAGGAAGAACAGGTACCAACTCTTCACAACTTTCAGGAATGCCAATGGCATCAGAAACAGAAGTATGTCGTGATAGAAGAAAAAAAGATATACATAATATGATAGAAAGAAGACGTCGTTATAATATAAATGATAGAATTAAAGAGTTAGGGCAAATGCTCCCAAAATCAACAGCAGAAGAAATGAAATTAAATAAAGGAACAATTCTTAAAGCTTCATGTGATTATATAAGACAATTACAAAAAGAGAATGAACTATTAGCAAAACAAGCTCAGGCAGGGAATGTAAGAAATCAAGATGCTTTAACAAAAAAGTATCAAGAACGTATACGTGAACTAGAAGAAATAATATTAAGAAATAATTTGGCAAAACTTCCTCAATCAGATTCTACATCTGGAAATGGTAATCAGGTAGTGTTAGGAAAGATGATAAAACAAGAAGTCTTTGATGATTATAAGCCAACAAATACACCCTCACCTCATCATATCGGTTCTTATGGCTCTAAAGGCTTTGTGTCGCAACTTTCCGAAATGCAGATTACCGGTAGTCCTATAAGAAATCCACAAAATAATTATATTAATGTTCATTCTAACGGACAAGGTAACATGTCTCAAATGATGCATAGTCCAGGGTATAGTTATTTTAATGATTCTACTTCTGGAAATGGTGGATCAAATGTTGCTAGTGAATATGGTACACCTAATGGTAATACATTACAATGGGCATCAAATGGGCAATCAATGAAAATGGTACCAGAAAATAATTTCGACTTAATGGATGAATTAAATCTTTTTCAATCTTCAAGTAATCCAATGATTCAAGGTGATCAAGTTAATGGTATGATGTCTGGTAGTCAAATGTCACCAGACATTACTTGGGATCATTCTGGTTTTAGCCCAGAGGGTGCTTCTAAAACCACCGATCAAGGAAGAGTAGTTAATATGGATTATTAACAGAAATTATTTTATTATTTCTTTATTTTTTTTAATAAAATTGGAAAAGCGTGTGTAACATTATATTATATAAAAGAATGTTAATGATATCAGTGAATGGAAAAATAAACAGAAAGAAGTGTCAAAACAAAGATTTTTAAAGTCTTTATACATTTTACAATTCATCTATGTATAAATATTAATTGAAATGATGTTAAATATTATTATTTGTGATATATTTAAAAGATGGATTGCCGACAAATATTAAAAAGTAGCAAATTTGAAAAAAAAAATTATAACCTTCTTTATTGAATCTTTAACAACACTTCTGATACTTATATTTGTTAAAGTATATATATATTAAAAATTTGACTTTACTTTGTACAAAATAAATTTTAAAATAAATTGTGCTCCTCTAAATAATATATATACCTTTCATTTATGCATTTTAACTATATTAAGATTAAAAAAAAAAAACTTTTTATTTTATAATTCTTTCTTATACATATAATATTGTGTCATTTCATCGTATTATTTCTATAAAAAAAATGAAGATATTAAAAAAAAAAGACTATTTAAGTTTTAATGCATTAGATATAATTGTTAATTCAACAAAAAATTTTTAATTCAAATAAATCATAATAACGTTTATTTTTAATTTCTTAATAATCTGTATTTATTATGATTTTATTAATAATTATGTTGTAAATAAAAGTATTTTTCATTTAATTCAGTGTTATAAATAAATATTAAAAGATAAATATATCTTATTCATAAAATGATAAACCATCTGAATACATTTATAAACTCATTAAGTCAAAATATGACCTTGTTAATAATAATCAAACAAAGAACATATGTTGTAATAATAAAGCTTTATATTTTGTTACTCTTTTATATACCTTAACGTTAATTTTAAATATACATATGTAAATTATTGTCTTTTTTTTCAAAGACAATATATATATATTTATATGATATTAACTAATTAATAGGCATATAATGACATTAGAAGTAAATAAAGAAGATAATTATCATAACTTGTCTTTTAATAGTTATTATTTTCATTAATATTCGGCTTTCTTTTTTTTTTTTTATTATAATAATAGTTTTCTGAATCCATTTATATAAATTCAATTTATTTTAGCCGCTCCATTTATTGTAATTTGTATATCTCTTATTCATATGTATACATCATCAAAGATACATACATCTCATCAATAAACTAACAATATTACGGGATCATAAAGAAAAAAGTTGTAGTAAAACATTATTGTTAATTATTTTAATGATTATTATTTTCATTCACCGGTAAAATGTAATTAAAATAAACGATAATTACTTGAGTCAGTAATATCTCAATACAATATAAACATTAAAGTAACATTATATTGTAAAATATGAAAATGTAATAATCTTTATCAGGGACATATAATGTTTTGTTGATGATTGTAATTTTTAAACATCAAATATTGAAGACAAAAAATTGATATATAATGTATCTTTTTTAATTATATTAAATGTTTTATTTTTTTAACACATAAAAAAAACTATTTATATTATAATATAGGTAAAGTTATTTTAATGTTCGATTTTTAAAATTTTTTATGCCATTTTTATAGAGTCTTATCAAAAGTTTTATTAATTTAATAAAAATAGTACATTTATAATAAAATTAAACAATAAAATATTGGTATATATAAAATAAAATGCTAAAAATAGTCAACTTTCATATTCCAGTTTTATTGTTTATCTTTTTTATTTCTTTAAAAATTTGTACGTGTAACTGTAACTAGAGGGGTTTATTTAAAAATAACAACAATTTTTTTTAATCATTTTTATGTTTCAATAAATAAAGAAAAAAGTATAAAGATTTTTATAATAAATATATGTATTTAAAATAAAATAATATTTATAAATATATGTATGAAAAATAACAATTTTTTGAATTATAAAATAATAATATAAAGAAATTTTTTTTTTATTAATATTTGATGAAATATGATTGAAATTTGTTATATAGAAGTGGTAAAAAAAAAACGTTTTAACTTTTCAATGTTATTATATTTTGGAGTACTATTAGAAAAATGTATATTAAATAAATTGTTATTTTTATTTTGAAGTAAAACAAATCAACATATTATTTTTTTTTACCTGAATAAATTATTTTAAAAATGATTGATTAAAATTAACACAATTTTTTAATCAAAAAGGAAAATTAAGTGGTTACTTTTGTCATGAAAATTAACTTTTATTTTTAAAATATAAAAGTTAGTGTATGTTAATTGGTAATGATTCATTATTTATAAGATAAAAGAGGTATTTAGATTAAAAATAATATAACTAAAAGATAAAAGGAATTAGTAGATAAATAAATGTGAAATCAATTAACAATTGTACCATTTGAAACTTTTCTATTCTTTTGTTTTTATTTTAATTGACAAGTTAAAGTTATCAAAATTTTGAAAATATAATCCTCATATCATTTTCCAAATGTTCTTCTTCTAAATTCTTAAACGTATGGTCAACTAACAAATTTTTATTGGTTTTAAATGTTGAAAATTAATGAGTTTAAAATATAAATAATATGCATATAATTGTATTTTAAAATCCATTTTTCATTTTAAATTATTTACTTTATTATATTATTACAAATTATACCAAAAAAAAAGAAACAATTAAATATCTTTCATTTTTTTACTATTATTAATTATTAAAATTATTATATGGAAAATTATAGAAAATAATATATTTGTATCTTTGGTTAAAAAAAATATAATAATATTAATAAATTTATATATTTGAAATAATTAAATATGTATTTTTGACTAATAAAAAGACATTAACTTAAAATATTAAATATTTCATTTAATATATATATTATGATAACTAAAAATCATTTTTGATCTAATTATTTTAATATAATGTCCTATTCTTTTTTAATAAAAATTTAAATTATTGAATCTTTTATTATCATTTTCTTTTATAACTGTAAATGTCAATCTTTTAAAAAGTTTTCTTTTATACCATTGACTTGTTAACAAAAACTATTTTTCATTTTGTATTATGCATTACTTTTTTTATGATTATTTTTAAAGTAAAAGTCTTTAAATTATTTTAACACTTGTTTTATGCAATGAAAATTTTATAATATATAAATATATATTATCTTATGAAAATGGAGAATAAAAAGAATAACTTTCTAACAGAAATATACTCTTTTGGGAGGCGTTAATTTAAATTCCATGATTCGAAACGTGAATAATAATAATAATAATGTTTGAAGACAAAATACTAAAAAAAAATAAATAAAAAGATATTTATTACGTTTTTAGGAGATAGATGGCATAATATATCTTTAAATATGATTAACTTTCATAAATATAAAATACAATATAAGTGTTGAAATATCTTTCATAATGACTTCCTATAGGACAATCTTATTATCTTACATTCAATTATAATGTAACTTAACATTTATATCATATCTATTATATTATTTCATGTCAATTTTTGATTCTACATTTACTATAATATTATTAGAATTTTTTTTTTAGAAAAATAAGACTAAACTGATAAATTATTTCAAACGATTATATTACCATTTTTTTTATGTGATAAAAAACATCTCAAAATATATTTGTTTCTTTTTTAACTTATTTACATTGAAAAATAAAATATTAAAAAGAAACAAAGATGCAATTAGATTGGATACGAACTAAAGGAAAAAAAGTATGTTTTAAAAAATTGTATTAAACATTTAAATTTTTAAAATATTAAAATTATAATGAAGTAAAATTAATAGAAATTCATTTTAAAACAAATTTTTTGGTTCTTTCAAAAGTTTAATAATATGCTTAAAGTTATCTTTTGTTAAAATAAAATAGTTATTTAAAAGTTAAGTAGTTAAAAATTGTTTTTAAAAATACATATTTTTACAACAAAAGTAATAAAAAGTTTTGTTATATATGATAATTTCTTTTTATAAGGAACTATTCATATTTATATGTTTTTAGCAAAAAAAAGTTTTTTTTTTATATTTCAGTTAAGATATAAATTATTAATTTTTACTTAAAGATGATTATTTAAATATATCTAATAGATCTTTCTTAATATTATTAGTAATAACATTTTTATCTATAGCTGTTAAAAATACATAAAATGATGTATTTTTTAGACAAAAAAAGTTTATATGATAAATCATATGGTTTAAGGAAGCATAAAATTTGTAAATGTTAATGTATTGTGCTTCATTAGTTATAAATTTATAGGTTTGTAACAAATTTGGTATATATCCATAAAATTATAAATTTTTTTTTATTCATTTATCTTAAGTATTGCTATAAAATTAAATAATAAAAATATTTATGTTTTTTTTAGTAGTTTTTTTTAAATAAAATAAGGTTTAAATATTATTTTAAAATAGATAAATATATGTTTCTTTAATTTTATTAACATATATTACCTCATATAATGTAATCATCTACAATTCATTTTCAATACATAAGATTCTTTTTAAAATTTTTAATAATATTTTTTTAAAATAAAACATTTTTTTAAATAGTAATTAAACTTTTCTTTTATTAATTAGCCTTAAAAAGAAAACATACTGCTATTAGTCAATGGAAACAAGAATTATATGCTTTTTTAATAAGATCATAATATTTTTTATTTAAATTAAATTTATCATCTTAAACAAAATATTACATACTACTGTTAATTGAAAAAACTAAAAAATGAATTCCATTGTTAATAAGCTTATTTCATTAAAGGATTCAAAAAAATATCTTAATCAGGTTAAAAAATACTATTTTTTTTAAAATATTCTTATTTTTTTAATTTTTTTTTTAACTTTTTAGGCTACACCATTTATAGTTCATTTACTTATGATATGTGGTGTTGCTATATATGCAATGTTTGGAGCTATTGTTATGCAAAGTTTAGAAGCAATACCAATAATAAAAGAACATCCATCAAAAGGTAGTATAAAAAATAGTAACAATAGAGAAAGTAGAGAACTTATAAAAAGTGAAGATAATGAAATGTTAAAAGTAAATCGACATTGTTTAATAAGTACACTTCAAAAGTCAATTAATGATATTTGTTCAGATGAAGATACATCCTTAAGAAGTATATTATATTCAATTGATTCATGCTATCATGTAATTTTAAACTCAAAAAGTGTTGATAGTCTTCATGTTATTGAAAAAATTATATATAATACTAAAACAGGAAAAGATGAGGTTGTTTTATATGAAGAATGGTCTTTTTCTGATTCTATACTTTTTGCTTTTACTGTAATTACAACAATTGGTTATGGAAATGTTGCACCAAAATCATTTGGTGGTAGAATGTTTTGTATATTTTATGGATTAATTGGTATACCATTTACATTATTGGCTATTGCTGATTTAGGAAAATTTATTTCTGAGGTTATGGTATCAGCAAGTAATATTTATACTGTAGGAATAAAAAAGATTAAAAAAAAATTAAGATTATATAGAGATAATAAATATTTTGGTTTTATTTTAAAACAAATAATACAAAAAAGTCCATCTAATTCAAAAAAAGTTTCAATTTACATTAATCCTGAGCATGTTGAAGACCTAGAAAATGGATTAAATTACAAAGAAGATTTAAATAAAATTGAAAGACCATTAATGTCGCAAAATAATAATTGTTTAAGAAATTCTAATAAAAATTGTAATTCAAATGATAATATTTATAATTATGAAGATAAAACTTCTATATTAGAATTTGAAAATAATAAAAAGAAGGAAGAGGAATCAGATAGTGAAGATGAGGAGAAAAGCCATAGTTATTCAAATCAAACATGTTCCTTAATGGGATTATTTATTATTTACATTATTCTTGGGGGAATGATGTTATCAGCTTACGAGCCAGAAATGACATTTTTTAATGCTATTTATTTTAATTTTGTCTCATTAACTAGTATTGGTTTAGGTGATATAGTACCAAAATCACAAGAATATATGTTTTTTACAATTATATATATTGCTATAGGTTTAGCATTGACAACAATTGCTATTGATATTGCAGCTGATTATCTTAAAAAATTACATTATTTTGGAAGAAAAATTGAAAATGTTGCCTCTGTTACAATATGGTTTGGTGGAAAAAAATTAACAATGGGACAATTAGTTAAAAATCTTGGTGATCAATTTAATCTTCCTATGACAACTATAAAAAATTTAAATTTAGACGATTTTGTTGATAAGGCAATTAAAGTTGAAGCTGGTGAGATTGAATCATTACGTCCACCACCATTAGAACCTAAAAATATAATGACACTTGATGAAAGTGTTAGTTTTGCTGATGGTAGTGATGATTGGATTCCAAATGATAAAGAAGATTTTACTCCATTTATTTGTCCAAAAAATGAATCACCAATAATTGAAAGTTTTCCAAAAATTCTTACACCTATAGTTGAAAATTTTCCAACATTATTAAAAGAAGAAATTCCAATTAGAACACCTACACCAGAAATACTATCACCTACACCTTCATCTAAAGTATCAATACCCAAATGTATAACACCTATACTACAAAAAATTGAGACACCAGAACCTGAAATTGAATTATTACCACCTATAAAAACACCATCACCAGAGGTAAAAGAAGAAGATACATCTGTAGATGATTATTTAAATCAAAAAAGACGTGGATATAGTGAAGATGCATGGAGAAGGTATCAAGAATATCAAAAACAATGGCAAAAATTACGACAAGTTAAGCATAATAAAGGAAAATCACCTAACAGAAAATTTTTTTCTGTTGTTGAAACTGTTACAGATGAGGTATTAAAGAATGAAAAAAAACGTAAAGCATCAGAGTTTTCATATCTTTCATCAAATACACCAACCTCATCTGAGTCAAGTATAAAATTTGACAAAAAAAATAGTCTCCAACATGAGATGTTTCGTCCCATCTCAAGAAATAGGAGTAGTTTATCATCATCAACTAATAAATCAACTGATATTAAAAGAAAAAAAAGTCCTTCAGTTAACACTGGTGAAAGGGTTAATGTTAAACATAGTAATGAAAAAAATAATTTAACTGGAAATGATGAAACGTTAAATATTATAGATGACAATGATAAAAATACAAAAACAAACTTACCAGTCAAAGGTAAACCACCATCTATAACATCATTATCAACAAGATTACCTAAAGGATCAAGATAATAAATATATATATATATATATATATATTATAAAAGATACATTGTATTACTTTATTAAAAAAATACACTTTAATAAAAAAAATATTATCTTAATAAATATCATTTTTTAATCAATTGTATTTAATGCAATTTTTACTTTTTTTTTATTTTCTTAGACTGATAATGTAATAATTGATATCTTTAATTTATTAAAAATTTTGATCATTTTAATAAAACTTTTGAAACATCCTGTTCTAATCTTACAGGATACAAATAGTTTATAAGCTATGTCTATTTTACAGAAAGGGTACAAACTTATTTTTTAATTTTTTGTTTTTCTTTTAAATAATAAAGCATACATATATACTTATTTTGAACTTAAGAATTAATAATAAGATTATGAGTATAAACGAAAGTGAAAAAAAGAAAAACACATTAATATATTTTATTAAAAAATTTAAAACATTATGGTAGAAGGACAATAAATTTAGAGATGTTAAGGAATTTAAAGATAATAAAGAAATTTTTTTTTAGTTTTTTAATTTAATTAACTTTTTAATTTTATATCTTTAATTTTTTTTATTAATAAATTTTGGATTAATCATATTTTATTATTTTTATAATCAATTACCTTAATAGAAATATTTGTTTTTAACTTTTTATCTTTATACAAGATAGGTACAATTTGTATACAAATTATATACAGTTTGTACAAGTTTTTTACTTTTCAAAATATTGTACAAATATAATCAATACCTTTCTGCAAAATAGTTGTATACATTTTCTATATTATGCACGACTTTGAACCAGGAACAAAATTTTATAAATATATAGAAATAACTCTATTTTTCTAAATATTACTAACCCGCAAACTAGAAATTTTATATATGTCTGTTATTTGCGTACATATATTAAACTATATATTTATTAACAAACTTTCTACTAATAATATTTAATTATCATTTAATACAATAAAAAAAATTTATTTAATAAATATATTTTTTTACATAAAAATATTTGTAAATTTGAATGATTAAAAAATATTGATATAAATATTGTAAATAAATATAAATTAATATATAAAGAATAAATATTTTTATTTGATAACATTTTATCTTAACTTTGGAGGTTGTTAATATTTATACATTTTAGTTTTGCAAACTTATCTATTATATTTGCAATAGTATTATTAAAATTAAGTATTAAGTTGATTAAATAAAATTATAAAAATAAAATTTGTTGATATTATTTTATAAATTTAATATATTTTTAATAATTGAATATAATGTATATGGTAATAATAATAAAAATAATAATTATAAAAATATTATTTTTCCGGTGTAAATTAAATTTGTTTTTACTTAAAAAATAAAACTTTTTTGTTATTTTTTTCAACTAAGTGCTATAAATTTTTATACCATATGTTTTTAATTTTTAATTAATTGTAAAGATATAAGTTAAAATGGTTTTAATAAAAAAATTAAAATAAAAATTTATTGAAATATTAAAATGTATATTTGCAGAAATTATTTAAATTTTATTTTGTTATTCTTTAACAATATCCACAGGTTTTTTTACAATTTTGATACATTAATTTTTTGTAAACAATATTTTTACAAAGTTTTTCGTAGCTTTTACAATAATTTGTGCCTTTTTTATCAAGCTCATCAATGCAATCGTTTTTATCATTAGATGTATCATTATTATCATCTGTTGGAATACAATATCCACAAGTTTTTTGGCAGTTTTCTTTCATCATTTGTAAATATTGTGGATGTTTACAATAAGATTTTAAAGATGTACAGTCATTTGGTCCACTTGTAAAATTATCCTTGCAATTTGATGATTTAACAACACCTTCATCACAATACCCACATGTTTTTTTACATCGATCCATCAAAAATTCCTTATAATAAGAATTGGAACAATAATTTTTCATAGAATCACAGTTATCTTCTTTATCTTTACAATCATTAACAATTATTGGTACTAAACCATCAATATTTCCATTTATTTTAGTTAAATTTATAAAATATAAAAAAACTATAAAAAAAGAAAACATGATCTTTGAAGTTATTGTAATTCAAAAAGAACATTTTATTTATCATTGCTACAAATTATATACATTTTTTTAAAATTTTTTTAATACTTTGAAAACTAAATAATTTCTATGTAAATGAATGAAATTGTTGATTAATGTAATCTTATTATTTAAAAATTATTAAAAAACTATCTAAAAAAAATTAATTTTTTTTTATTAATATTGAATTGCAAAAGTATAGTATTTTTTTAGACATAAATTATTTATATTCTAATAAATAAAATATTTATACTTTTTCAAATGTATAAAACTATGATTAAACAAAGCTAATAAACTTTTAAAGTTTTGTTAAAGTTAATTTAAAATTGAATTTTGTATGCGTATTTGCATTTTATGTATTTAACATTAAAATGCAATCTTCCAATGACTAAAATAGTAAAAAAAAATTATTTTATGGTTAAATAATCACAAACAAAAAATGAAAATATAATAAAGCATTTATAAAATAAATACTTATTTTTAAATTATATATAAATTTTTTTTTAATTTTTAGAATAGTCTTTTTTATTGTTTTTTTACCTAGAAGATTATGAATATGATATTCGAGTTATTTCACTTGTATAGATAGAAATTTTCCAATGCTGATTATAACTCGAATAACTTCACTTACACTCTTCTTAAAATAAAATTGAGTTTTACTTCTAAATACATTTTTTTAATACTTTATTAATTCAATAAATTAATTGTTACTGTTATCAGTCTAATAATTGTAACCATCATCTGATATCAAATTTTTCATACTTAAAATAAACTTTACCTGTCATAACTACTAAATATATAATTATCGATAAAACTAAATACAATCATGTAGTAAATTTTGATATATTGAAATATTCAAACATTAACGAGCTAGACATCTTAACCATTTATTATTTTTAATTTTAAAAACGCTGTGATGTTACAATAAAATCAAATTAAAATGAGATGACTAAATTACACAAAATAACCTGAAAAATGCTGTCAAAATATGCATTTCAGCAAATTTTTAAACTTGTATTTCTGCAAAATACACTTTGATTTAGAATTCAGTTTATGTAACGATGATTTATAAACATTTATCACAGATTAAATAATGAATAGTTTTTCCACAATCTGCCCTCACTCGATTGGAAATATGAATCATAGTAAGATTATTAATAATATAAATAGATATTTTGATACATTTATAAGATATCAATAATATTTATTATCTTCATATCATTTGACAATTATAATTATTTTTTTTATAAAATCATATAATAAATATCAGTATATTTATCTCTGATAAAATAATTATTATAAACATATAGTAAAGATATATAATTTTTTAAAAGAAAACATTGTTGTATGGTAAATCTATTGTTTTGTTAGTAAATTTTAATATCTTTTTAAAATGTTTGTTAATATAAAAAAATTTATTAAATAATTTTATGAAAAATCATTTATTTACTCTAAATTACAATATTTTATTAATTCAAAAAATTTTTCCAAATCTTTTTTTTCTATACCCAAATGTTTGCTTGTACAGAATGCCTCTGAATCATCAATAACTTTTTCTATCAAAAATTTAAGATCATCATTTTTAATCGAACTTTGAGTTTCAATAACTGTATCATATTTATGTTTTATTTTATATAATTTATTAATATCTTCTGGTAGAACACCACAACATCCTCCAATACCTGTAATTGGCATTATTTTTTCCCATTCATCAGCATAATCATAAAATAATTTTGCATCATTGATAATATGTGGAACACCATCTTCATATATAATATCACCCTTATTACTTTTAATAATAATTTCTAAGTAATGATCTAAACTATTTAAGGATTTCAAACTATTTAATATTCCAGAAATATAATTTGGATTAGTACAATTAATACCAAAATATTTAAATTTATTAGATTTTTTAACAAGTCTAAATATGTCAATAATATTACAATCACCATAAGTAAATTTTTCATTTTTACATGTAATAGATAATCCTAAACAAAAATTTGCTATATGATTTTTTAATAAAGAATCTAATACATTAATTAAACTCTCAATTTCATCATATAATGTAAAAGTTTCAAACATTATACATTCTGATGATAAAGATAATAATGATTGTACTTGTATTTTATAATACATCTCAACAACATTTTTTTGAAATATATTATTTTTATATAATGGATGACAATTCTTACTTAAATATTCACTTTTATTCTGAAAAAATGTTGCT
This sequence comes from Strongyloides ratti, assembly GCF_001040885.1. Lineage (NCBI taxonomy): Eukaryota > Metazoa > Nematoda > Chromadorea > Rhabditida > Strongyloididae > Strongyloides > Strongyloides ratti. The sequence continues at coordinate 2,712,853 of NC_037309.1, read as the reverse complement.
ATTGGTCCACAACTTATAATAACACTTGGTAATGATAAATTGTTTTTTGTATTTTTATTATATAATTGCATAATACTTTTTGGAATTTCATAACTAATCTAAAAATTAAATAAATTTTTTTTTCATTTAATAAACAAACTTTTAATAAATACCAAATTTCATTTAAATTTTTTATTTTTTTATATAATCTAGGAATTGATGCTTGATAATGTGATGTATATAATGTACTTGAATAATTTTTTAAAAATTGCATATGAATATTAGCTAATTGAAGCCATTTTTTATTAACAGCAAGATTAAATGAAAAAAACCCATAATCAATATATTTTTGATCATCATCATGTGTGTTATAAAAAAATTCAATACTTGTACCTAAACCACCATCCAATATATGATATCCCATAATACGTATATTTTGATAAAAATATTTAATTTTATCTATAAAAAAAATTAAGTTTAAAAAAAAGAAACATAAATTATTTTATATAAAAGTATCTTACAAAAAAAAGAAAATACTACATAAATATGTTTAATAACACTTTTCAAAAAACGTCATAGGATAACTTTTTTAAAATTAAAACAAAAATAACATTTTAATGTAAAAAAATGTTTTATTTTAAAATGCATAATATATTTTAACCAAAATAAATTTATATAAAAAATTTTATATATAGATATACTTTTTTTTATACATTTTTTTTGAAAAATTTGTTTTAAAAATGTTGTTTTGCCAATATAAGATACGTGAAAATTTGTATTGTATATATATATTTTTTCTTTTTACATAAATTGTTATTTTCTCCATTTCATTAATTTTTGATTTTATTTGTATGTAATATAGGAAGTTTAGTAATAACAAAATGATTAATGTGTTAAATTAAAATGATTTTTAAAAGTTTAATGGTTTTTATAATTATTGTTATTTCTTTTTACATATTTTTTTTTGTTACGTAATAAAAAAATAATTGTCAATTTTTTTTATACCATTTTTTCATCAATGAAGATACATAGCTGCTCTGTATGGTCCTTGAGTTTTTAGATATTGGATAACTAATGATGGACCACCTTCAACAATATCATGAGGTATTGCTGATAATGGGCACCTTTCAATTGACATTATCTCTAATGAACTACAAAGTGCCAATTCAAATGGTAAATTATGAAGGTAACTATTATCATTCAAGTATAAAGACTTCAATTTACCCATATGCCCAATTTCTTTAGGAATAAATGTAAGCATATTTTCACCAACACGAAATTCAGTCAAATTTTGGAGATTTCCTATTGTTGCTGGAAGAGAAGTTAATTTGTTACTTTGAAGCCATAATTTTGTTAAATTTGTCAAATATCCCAACTCATTTGGAATTGAATCTAACTCATTTTCCTCAACATCAAGTTCTCTTAATTTTCTTAAATTACCAATTTGTGGTGGTAATCTTTTAAGAGTATTTGTTGAAATTACAAGAACTTCTAAATTAACTAATTTATCAATATCTTCAGGAAATGTACTTAAATTATTATTTGAAATATTTAATTCAGTTAACGATGTCCATGTACCAAAATCAAGAGGAAGAGAGGATAATTCATTGTCTTTTAAATTTAATTTTGTAAGACCCGTAGCTTTTGAAAATATTCCAAAGGGAATTTTTGAAATTTGGTTATGTTCAAATGATATGGAAACAGCAGCTTCAAATTGATTAGGTCCTCCTTGTGGGAATGATGATAACATATTCCTACTAACATTTATTGTTTTTAATAATGGTAGACTTGATAGTAAACCATCTGGTAATGAATGAAGTTTATTATTTTCAACAATGAATTCTTCCAATTTTACACAATTTTTTAATGTTTCAGGAAGTTCAATTAACTGGTTGTATCTTATAGCTAAACGTGTTAGAAGATTTAAATTACCAATTGATGTTGGTAGTTGGCGTAGTTCATTTTGTTGTAAATCTAATTGTGATAATTTTGAACAATTTCCAATTTCTTCAGGAAGATATTTAATATGATTAGATGATAAAAGACATATTGTCATTGATGAAAGGCACCCTATTTCAGATGGTAACTCTGAAATATTGTTATTTCTTAAATCTATCATTCTAACATTAATTAAATTTTTAATATCTTTAGACACATTTTTTATATGATTATAACGTAACCATAGCTTTTCAAGTGAAGGTATTTTATAAATGACAGCTGGAATGTTCTGAAAAAAAAAATAAGTAAGTTAATATGTATCTTAAAATAACAAAAACAATTTTAACTTTATTTTTTGATTTTCACATAACATGTGATAACACTTTTTTTTTATTCTTTTTTTAATTAAATAATTTAAAAAAAAAAAACAAACCTCAGAAAATTTGTTATGTCTTAAATCGAGTGTTTCTAACTTTTGTAATTGTGACAATGTATCTGGTAGTGAAGTTAAGTTATTTTCAGATAACCCTAAAATTTTTAAATTTGTGAGATGTCCAATTTCAGAGGGAAGTGTTGACAATTTATTTTTGTAAAGAAATAATTCAGATATTTGTCCATATAATTCACCAATAACTGGTGGAATTGATTCGATTGAAGCAGAATTAAAATCTAAACGTGTACTTCCGGATTCTTTACATTTTTGTATTTCTTTTATTATATCCTATAATAATATTATAATAATTTATGATAAGATATAAAATTTTTTTTTTTATTTTATAATTTTATTATATTAAAATGTTTCTTTTGATGAATTTATAAAAATAATTCTTAACAATAAAACTAACTTTTCTTAATTTGTTTTCTAAAGTATTAGCTGAAGAGCTTTTTTCATTTAAACTACTACGATATTTGCCTCTAGCAAAATTAGATAATTTTTCAATAAATGCAGAAGGACTTTTTGAACGATTAGCTATACTAGAAGTTTTAGCATGTTTAACTTCTTTGTTACCACCATTACTATTTTGTTGAGATGTTTTAGATGATGATGGTCTAAACTCAAACTCATTATTTGCTGTCTCCTCTTCATCCATGAAAATAGCTACTTCTTGTTGTTGTGGTGTTTCAGTTATTTTATCTTTATCTATATTTTGTATATCTTTGGTATGTGAACCAAATCTAGTATGTATATGATCAGCTAATTTTTGTGTACAATATACAATAGAATCGGCAAATTTAGATGATGTAGAGTAAAAAGGTTGTGCACTAGGTGGTAAATAATAATATGTATGCCTGGAATTAGGTCCAGGTGATATAGAACTTTTTGCAATACGCAAAGATTTTGATTTTCTTTTGTTGCGATCCAGTGTGAAGGTTATGTACAAATTCCTTCTCTTATCTTAAAATTATGTAAAAATGGGTGTGTTCAATATAAAATAAGATAAAAATGAAGAGAATGATAATATGTTAAAAGGTTATATATCATTAATAAAATAAGGTTATCAATTTAATATTATGGTTGAAAAAGTATTGAGAAAACAATAACATTTTAATAAATTAAACAAATTGATAGTTATAATAATATAAATAGCATATCATATTGATATATTATTATAAGTGTAAAGATTATGACATATCAATTATACAATTATTAAAAGAAAATGCCATAAACATATAGATAAAAATATAATATAAATACTAGATAATTTATATACATATATATTTTTTTTTAAAAAAGAAAAAAAAAATAAGAAAAATAGTAATTAAAAAATAAAAGTAAGTAAAATAATTGATTTTTTGTTACATAATTTTTTTAAAATTTACTATTAATCACATCAAACAATAAGTTAAGAATAATATATATATATATATGATAAAAATTTAATTAAATATGTAGTTTGTTTAAAATTAAAAGAGATAAAAAGTAATACATTTATTTTTAAATATAAATATAAAATAAAGCTTTACATTGTGTATTAAAACTTTTTCTTTACATTAAATAATGATATAATCAATCAAGCGATTTTTATTAAATTTTTATTTTTATTAAGTAAAAAGAAAGAATCTTTAATTAAATTGTAAGGTTAATATAAATGTGAAAGGTGATCTTATTTAAAAAAAAAATTTACAATATAATTTTGCCAACCTGTCTTTTTGGCCTACTTTAAATTATTTAACCAATTTGTATAACAATATTAGACTGGTTTAAGATCAATTAACTATCAGGAAAAGTTAATGATTAAAAGATAGATAGAATTAAGTTATTAAATACTTTTTGTTTTTTTTTTTTTTTAATTTTTATTTTTCATAACTTTATTTAAATAAAAAAAAAAATTAAAAAGAAGGTAAATAGATATTATATGTATATAATAATATCATATTTGACGGCTTATTAAAAGATATATGAAAAGGTAATAATAAGATAGCTCACTATATATAAAAGAAATTGTTTCAGGAATAAAAAGTTTCTCATAAAAGTGATAAATTATTTAGTTAACATATAGAAATAAATAATTAATAGATAAGAAAAGTTGTAGTAAAAGTATTAGAATGTTAGCAACTGGTATGCCTTATAATGTATCTATTTATAAATAAATGAAATTATTTGAAAAATTAGATGGCCAGATAAGATTAAGCGATCCTTAGCTTAACCTAAGGATTTGATAAAAGAAGCCTACTTAACTGTCTGTTACTAAGACCGTTATTTTTAAAATGAAGATGAATTTATTTTGTGGTATCTTTTGTTATCAACAAAATGTATACATTTAAATAGATGAACTTCTTATTGTTATTATTTTAGGAAACAATTATCAACAACATAATAGTATTTTATATATATAAATATATATTATAATAATAATATAAAGGATAAATAAATCACATATACATCAATTATATATTTTCTTTTCAATAGAATTTCAATAAATTTTTAGTTGTTGATATGTCTGAGATAATTTTATAATGTTAATATTGAATTTTTAAAAATACATATATATATTATTTTTTTGTCGTTATAAAGTCATTAGAAAGGTAGAAATAATAAAATTGAAATAAAACAGTGCATGATGATATATAAAAGGAAGGTAAAAGAGAGTAAACAATTAAAAAGTAATTTTCATTTGTTAAGGAAAATATAAAAATTGTTCAACCTATTAACCACATTGATCTAGTATATATTTATATATAGTTAAATAATTATAAAAAAAAATGGTAATAGTGAAACGATTATCTAAAAAAAAAAGTAAACATTTGATAATATTTCAAGAAATAATTAAAAATGTATGACACAAAGAATACATTATCTAAATTCATAATAACAAAATTAAATTTTTTTTTCTTCAATATCTTTTATTTTAATATTCTTTCATTTTATAATAAAAATTTTTGATTAAATTTCATTTGTATAATTTTTTACTAGTATTACTTTAAAAATATACATATTTATATATTTATAAAAATACCATTGGGTCTCATCAAAAATATCTATATATCTTTGATAGATCTTATATAAATTATGATAAAAAATATAATATAAATGACAGCATTTAAATAAAAATTTTTATATTTTTATTGAAAAAAAAAAGCTAAAATATTTTTATTTAAATGCAAGATAAGTGTTATTAAAATAAATAAATAACATAAAACTTTTAGTACTTAAAAATTTTTTTTTTTTTTAAAATTTTGTCATGATACTGTTTTTAGCATATATTTGTATATATAATAGATATTAATTTTATAATGATAGTAATTAAAATAACAAATATAATTGTTTAAAAAATGACATCAATACTATATGATTATGATAAATGTAAAAAAATATATATAATTTTCTGTTAAATTGATGAATTAAATTTAAAATTGTATAACTAGGTTTTTTTTTACTAAACTTTTTTTTTAAATTATATTGTCATACCTTGTTTTTTTTTGAAACTGATTATTAATACTTTAGGTATTTTTTTTTTATTTTGAGTATCTCAGTGTAACATTTTAATAATTATATAAATAAATTTTATTTTAAAATGTATTATACAAACTTGAAATTACTAAAATTATCAATCAACGATAATTGTGTTGTGTGTTTTGAATTTTTTAACCTTTTTTTAATGCATCATTAAATTTAACTAAAGAGAAGTGATATGGTTAGAATGACGGTAATATACAATTAGAAGTTTATATTTTCATCATTATTTAATGTTTTAAAAAATTTTTCTTTTAAATTTTCTAAAACTAATTGATAATTAAATGGTAAGAAAATATCTATGTATTTATAATAAAAAAAAAGGATTATTTTTATAGTAAAAATTTCATTTACTCCATTTTAATTTAATTATAGTTGAATGAAAATAAATATAATAATGGTTTATTATATATAATAACATAATAATGATAAAAACCAGAATAAAAAAAAACTTTTTCTTACTATATATTTGAAGTCAAGTTGATAAAAGTTATATAAGTTTAAAATTGTTAAATGAAAGTAAATGTATAAAAGAATAATGTTTCATTTATTTAAAAATGTCTATAACAAATAAGAATAACAGAAAACTTTTTCTTTAAATAATTTTTAAATTAAAAAAAAAACTATCGATTTATTTAGTTGGGAAAAAAATTGTATAATGAAGGAAAAGGTGATTTTGTAACTAAGATAAATAATTTTATTTCTGGTCCATGAAGAGAAAATAATTTTTGAAGAAAGAATATTAAATAAAAATATGTATGCCAAAAATAAATTGCCATTTATTTTACTCCCGGCATTTGAAGGATCTCTTTAGAATGTGTTAATTGAAGTGAATTTATGTAGACCATCATATGGTAAAATAAATAAAATATATATATATATATAAATATAAATATATCTAGTCTAAGAAGCTTTTTTCAATAAGTATTTTGTACTGTTAAAAATATCAATTTAAAAGAAATTTATCTTCTTTTATTTTTCTTTTCTTTTTTTTTTTACTTAGTAATGTTTATTAATTTGCAAATCAAATCATAGAAAGCATATAAAAGATATATCAAATTATGGTGGAATGAGCAAGTAAATCATTATGTTTGACAATAATAGGATAAGCTTATCAATTATTCTTCAAACATATTTTATTTCATCATTATACGATGGTTATATATTATATATATATATATGTATATAAATAAATAGATATATATTTATATATTTAAAAATTATTAATCAAATTTTTTTTTTAAAATAATAAAACAAAAGAAAATGTGATAAGTATAGTTAATGTTGAATAGAAGAGTAGATGTTTGCAAAAAGATAAAATTCACCAGATATTCAAAAACAAATAGGTTATTGATAATTAAATGACTAGCTAAGTAAAGGCAATCTAAATATAGTATTTCTTTATAATGATAAAGAAATAATTGAAATTTTATTTAAAAATTTAGAATGTTACATGAGTAATGTAAATACATATGTATATAAAAAAATATAATACAGTTTCAGGAAAACGTCATATACCCTATTTGTAATATTTATCAGAAAAAATTTTTAAAAAGGATAAAATATTAGATGTAAGAGCGAAGACTCATGAATCTCTTTTGGGACTTGTTGAGAAACAAATTTTGTCTACACAAAAATGTACATTGGTAAGTAGAAGAATATTATGTACAATTTAACATTAACTATAAACTAAAAAATATACATATATATTTATATATTATCACTAGTTTTAAAACTTATTTGTTAACAAAAATAGGATGAACCAAAGAGATCCTATAAACCCCTCAAAAACTATAAATTTATTAAAATAAAATTTCTGTTTTTATCATATCTATTATTTTTTAAATCATCATAAAGTAACAAAAAAAAAATACTCAATTTTATTAAATATAAATAATAAATTTGACAAAATATTAATGAAGTGATTAGATATTAGTAAAAAATAATTAAAAATTTGGATAAAAAAAAATAATTAAAAAATAGTTATACATTTAAATTCTTATCTTACTTTAACTAATGTATGTAAATTTTTCATATATTAACAATTAAATAAATATTTTTTTCATTATTACATTATATTACATATATTTGTAACAATATTTTCTTCTATACCAAAGACTCCATTTTGAAAAATTAAATAGTGGAAAATTTAGTATGTAACATTAAACTTATGGAAATAAAAAGTTTTTTTTTTTTATAATCATTTAATAAAAGATATTTTTTCTAATAAAAGAGAAATAAAAAAATTTTTTTTTAATATATTTTAGTATTTTTGAATATGGTATAAAAATGTTATTTTTTAAATAGATAATAATTTTCAATATTTATTAAATATTTAAAGAAATGAATAGATTCATTTATAAAATAAAAATTAAAAGTTATTTAATAAGAAAAATTTAACAATTTAAAATTAAAAATCACTTATAGTAAAAAAGTAAATATGAATATAAGTATAGTAATTTAAGACAATAATAAATTTGTTAGTAATAAAATTTTAGGAGAAAACAATAATAAAATTTTACCTGTTTTATATTCTTCACTGAATTAAAAGTAATATAAAATAGCTTAAAGATATTGTAATTACAATTTATGTTGTGACAAAGTAAATCAACTAAAAATCATTCTTGAAATATTACTAGGTTTTATTGTTATTACAAATATAATATTCCTTAATATATTAAAAATATTTTCACCACTTATATAAGTGTTAAAATGTAAAGTAAAAAAGAGTACAATTATATTAATAATTGTTAGCAATTAAAATTGTTATAATAATTAAACATCATAATTTGGCTATATACAATTTTATTGCAAAGAATAAATAAAATAAAATTGCAAAAATTGTTATTGGTTTAAAGTAATATATAAATATATCATGAAACAAAAAAAAATAACATATACAATTGGGAAAAAAAGAACAATTGTTGTTTATTTCAAAAAGAAAAAATTAATTAAAAAATCGGCTTAAATTAATTAATTTTTTTTCTCTACTTTTATTTTTAGCTATCATTTTTTTACTCATAAAAAGAATAAAAAATTTATTTTGTATTTTTTTATTTAATTTTCTATTACTTAATATATATATATGTTTATATTTTTTTAAAATTCATATAAATATTTAGATAAATCCATCTTAAGATATATATACATATATTTAATTTATTTTTATTTGTTATAAATAAAAAAAACTTACATGAATTTTCATATATCCACTTTGAAGTTTTTGTTTGTCTTTTAATTTTAAGCCAGCATAATGAAATTTTTCTTTTTCTTTTTTATTATTTGTTTCAACTTCAATTACAGAAACTCTTCTTATTGTTTTTCCATTATTTGTAGATGTTTTAAATGAATTTTGACTACCTGTATCATTATTACTATCCGAACGATGAAAATTGCCATTCATTAAGTAAGATAGAGAGTAACGACGTAGAAAATTTTTTGATTGATTCTGAAAAAAAATTTTAAATATATAATTTTATAAATGGGATATATATATATATATAATTAAAATATTGTTACACTACCTAATTTAGACATTTTTTTATATATATTTTAATAAGTGGAATAAATTTAATTAATAATGACAAACAATTATAAACTAACATTTTGTGAAGAAGGTTGATGATGTTCTTGTTCTAAAAAGGTAGTGGTACCATTATCAGTTGATGATGGTATATTATCAAATGAGCCTGTTTCAGCTGTTGATTTTAAATAATGTTTAGAAACGCTAGAAATATTGTTTGGTAAATGTTCAATTGTATTATGAATATCTTTATTAGATAAATGTTTTCCAGGTAATGAAAAACGTCTTTTATTAGCAAGATAAATTTCTTTAAAAATATTTTGACGACGTGGTGAATAGGTAACAGATGAGGTAGATGGATCAGTGAATGTTGTCTTGACAGAAGAATTTTCTAAATACAAATTTTGCAATTGTTCTTGTGCTGTAATTGAAGAGGTATCCTCCTCCTCTTGTTTTTCATTTTTATTTTCCATTTTATTTGAATGAATTTTTGATATATATACATCTACATCATCATTATCAACCATTTTTAAATTTTTAGATAATTCATTTACCAATTATTTTTTTTTTATCTATAAAAAATTTTTCAAATTTATACTATTTTTTTTTATTAAAAATAATAATTCTAGTCTATTATTATTAATATTATAAGAATATTATATCCAAAAAAAAAAGACTAATTTAAGTATTTTATAATAAAAATATATTAATGACAATAATTAAATAACTAAAAAAGATAAATATTTAACATTATTTTAAAAGATAAATTATTTTACTTATTAAAATGTTAATTTACCTTGATAACTGAGGAAAGAATTTAAAAAGAAAAAATGCATAGTGATTAGTTTTTTTTTTAATATAAAATATATAATTTACTTTATTTATAAATACAGATAATTTTAAAGTACACATAAACATAACAATTATTTGTATAAAAATCTTAAATATATATGGAAAAAAAATTTTTTTATAATTTTTCTATTAATATAGATAGAGAAATAGAAAAATAGTGTATAAAGTGACATTTAAAATTTTAATTATCAAGGTAAATAAATTGAAAATTCTAATGGCATTTTAAAAAAAAAAGAAAGTTTAGCTGGTTTATCACATTATTTAAGAAATGTGAGGAAATAGTGTTATTTCCTTAATAAAAGAAAAATTTAAAAACTGTTTAAGAAATTTATTCAATTTTTCTTTTTATTAACAAAATGTTATATTAAAAAATTATTTTAAAATAAATATTACAGGTATAAAGTAACCTTAAGTATAATATATACAATTAAAAAGATATAAACGACACACTTCAAAAATTTCTTTAATGTTTATTTTTATTATTGTTATGGTAATAATATCATTGATCTATGGGAGAATATATTATAAATATATTGTTTTTTTTTTTAATCTATAGGTATACCCTGTTGCCTTGAAAATTTTTTGATCACTTTTTGATGGTAAAACATCATTCTTTTTGACTATTAAGTGTAGAGATAACAAAGTGAAAAATGATACCATAGACAAAGTTAAATGGGCATTTTATGTAATGTTTAAAATTTAAATAAAAAAAAATATTATCTCTTCATAGTATATGATCTGGGGTTTTTAAAATAATTGACAGATTAGAAGATGTTACTTTTTTAATTTTGAATATTGATAAAATATGTTTAATATTTTGTTAAAATGACAGAATAATGAGAACCTATATATAAAGATAAAATAATAATATTAAAGTATTCTAATAAAAGTATATATTAATAATAAATAATGAAAAAGAAATTTGGAAAAATATTATAAATTATAAGTATTTTTTTAAAATAAAAAAAAATTTGTATTTTCCAGATAAACAATCATTTTTTATTTATTAATGTTTCAAAATTTTACCATAAAAGTTAACAATTTTTTTTTTATGTTTACGTATTAAATATATGATTTGACGTTAGAGAATTTTTTTTATCACAACAAAATTTTTTAAAAATTTTTTGCTATAAATAAATAATAATGTAAAGAATATTTATTAGTATGTTTATTATGGGAAAAAAAATGAAATGAAAATAATTCGATAAAATTTTAAATTATAAAAAATATCATTTAAATGGAAAAATATTTGCCCCTATCAATTTTTGAATCAGCTTATATTTTTCAATTTATTTTACATTTGATGAATAACTAATAATTTTGTCTAGTCTAAAAATATATAATAAATATATTTATCAGAAAACAATTATCACTTTAAGAAAAAAAAGTTAAAAAAAAGGTTTAAGATGTAAGTTACTTAATAAATTGTAATAATATGTTTTTGGTAGAAAATTTATTTATTTAAAAATAGCAATGTAAAATTTATATTTATTTAATCAAGTGTTAATATATGTCAAAATATTATATATATAGGTAATAAGGTTTAAATGGGCAATTACTATTATAATGTATTTGATTGATAAGCAGGAATCATATCAACAAAAAGTACATTTTATCATTCTTCTTATATCTATAGAAAAAAAAAATTAAAGAGTATAAATTTTACGAATCCAATAAATATTAAGATGTTAAATTGATATAAATGAATTTTTATCATTAAGCTTAATTAACATCAACTATCATTTTGTCAATGTTATTTCTTTTACTAATCTATAAACAAATTTATATTGCTTTTTTTCATAAAGAAGTATCAAACAGTTTAATGTATAGATTTTTTAATTGGACAATTTAAGAAATAAATTTTATTTTTATTTTGTTATATGATATCAAGAAGAATAAAAATTGTTACATATTTATAGTCTTTCTATGGTAATTATGAGGGAGTACACAAAGATATATAATTTTATGAGCCAAGTACACTGATATTTTAGTTAGTGGGTTAAAAATTTATTTAGTTTACTTTTCTCTTAATGAACAATATAATTTTAAATGTATATATATTATTTTTTTGTTAATATATTTTTAATGAAAGTAAACCTTAATTAATAATATAATGATAGAAATAATTTTTACTATATATACGATAGAATGATATATTATATGTTTGGTTAATTAAATTTTATTCTAATAAATGATTGAAAGAAAAGGAAAAACAAATTATAAAATAATGAAAAAGATATTTGTTATTAAACTTGATAAAAACCATTGCCATATAATAAATATAATAAAATATATATAAAAAAATATATATATATACATATATGTTATAAAAAATATATAATGAGAAATATGTTTGTATAAAAGTAGTCAAAAATATAAACAATAATTCCAAAAAATACTTTATACTTTCTTCATATTAATAATATATTATTTAATTTTTAAATACTTTTTAAAAGAAATAGAAGAATAGTGTGGTATTTTATTATTAGTGATTTTTTTTTTTAAAATAACATTTTAAAATCTAATTAACGATGATCAATGTGTACTTTTATTGTAAATAGGTATATATATTACATTTATCTGATTACAAATGATAATTTAATAATAAACATTTTTTATACTACTTTTTAAATTTTCTTTTTATTATATAACAATTAAAAATAGACATATCAACAAAAAGTTTAAATATTTTTGATGTTATGGTTTATATATAATAGATAAGTGTAACGATATAATTGTATAACATTATTAATATATATTTATGATACAAGAAAAAATAATTTCCTGGCTACCTTTTTATAACATATTTCTATTAATCAAATGTTATTAAGAGAAAATATTAATATAAAAAGTTTATCATGTTTTTAATCATTTATTATAAATGATAGGAAAAAAAAATATATATATTATCTATCATATTTTAAAGGAAAGAATAAAAGAAAAGTACAGAAAATTAATTAAATGTTAAAAAGCTTTATAAATGAAGATGTACTTTAATGTAAAACATTAAAGAAGGTTACACTATTGGAAAAAAGATAAGCGTCATATAGAAATTAATAAAAAGAGAGATGATGCAAATTCTAATAAAAAAAAAAGTAAAATATCTCATTGAAATTATACACTTAAATGTAATAACTTTTATTTTTAATTTTAAAAGTATAATTATAGTAATATATCTTATAATAAGTTTTAATTTACTATGATATTTTAAACGTAAAAAGCCAAAAAACCAATTTATCTCATTTAATTGAAAAATAATATACTTATTTTTTTAAAAGAAAGAGAGTTATCAAAAAGATAACGATAAAGAACAATAATTAGTATATTGTCAATTTTCATATAAATGTTAAATAAACAATGTCAAAATTTATTTATATTTTTTGTTAAATAGCATTTGTTAAATTTGTAATATATTAAAATTATTCAAGATTTGCTTTTAAAAAATAATATTAAAGATGAGATATTTTAAATATTAAATTTATAATTTGATTTCTAAGTTATTAAATTAAATTATAACTAACAAAGCTAAAAATTAATTAATTGCAATTTTAATATAAAAAAAGTACAAACATTTGTTTAAATATTAATGAAAATGGTCAAAGAACAAATTTATTTTAAAAATTATTTCTTCAAAAAAAAATATAATAATAAAAAAAGTATGAATGTTTCAAAAGTAATACCAGTTTTTTACTAGTAATTATACAGCAATTTTACTTATAATGGGCAAATTATTATTTTTTTTTACTGTTAGTAATCATAAAACAAAAAAGTAATAGGTTTTAGTTAAATAAAATTAAATCTATTCAAATAGGTAATAAATTTTTCAAGCATATATTAAATTGAGAAAAAAAAACTTTTTTTCTAAATGATATTTCTTTTTCTTATACAAATATTCTAATTGAATTATTTATTTTTAAAAAGAATTACCAAAATACACATAATATTTTATGTCATTCCATTTTTAAAACGATTTTAAGTTATTGGTTCATTTAGATTATGAATAATTTATTTGAATAGAACTAATTTATTATAAACAATCTTTTTTTTTCTAAATTCATTAGGGTCTAATTTATCTAAACCAATTGTATAATACTTAAACTTATAAAATTCTTCTCATATTTAACAATTTTATCTAGTAAAACTAATTATAACTACAAATGTAAAATGCTTTACTTCGTTTGGTAACAATAATTATTTTGGTATATAATTATAAATATTTTTAGAAAGCATGTAATTTGTAATGATCGAAAAAAAATTAAGTTTTTTAATATTTAATGCATTTATAGTTTTATTGAAAATTTTTTCAAATATATCTAATGGAATTAAATAAATAATATGAGAAATTACTTAAAAAAGTGGTTGTATTTGAAAATAATGTTTTAAAAATAGAATAGAAAAAAAACTTAACACATTTACAATGGAATTACATTTTTAATGAATCTATAAATTTTCAATATTAATAAATTATAATACTTTATGAATTAAAAAAAAATTAAATCTTTATACTCAAAAATAGCAAAAAATAATTTGTTTTTTTTTTATAATTAAGGTTTTTATAAAAATTAAACATATATAAAAATATATGTTACAATTTCATATTGTTTCATATGAGGTAAAAGAATCTAATTAGACTTAGAAATAAGACATTACATCAACTACGATTTCCCATTGGGATCTTAAACACTTTAAAAAAATTAAACCATAAAAATTCTAAAAATATAAAGTTATTTATAATACATTTAGTATTTTTAATTTTTATTAAAAAAAAAGTATTTCAAATGGTATCAAATAGTGGATTGATATGATAACATTATTTGTTTAGCATTATTGGATAATAAAAAAAAAACTTTTATATAAGTTTATGTATGTTTTGATTGAATACAAATATTATTTGTAGAACAGGTACGTCAACAAAAATGGATTAGTAAAAATGTATTTAAATTAATATTATGTTTCTATTTATAATTTAAAGTTTTTTTTTTAAAATACTTAATGTTACCAATAAAATTTTAATATGAAAGTTAAAAATTAATAAAATTTAGTGAATTCAAATTAAAAACTTTTCTATTTAAGATTTCAAGATTGTAAATATTAATTGAAAATAAACTATATTCTTTTCATTTGAAATATTTGTTTCTAAAATTTTTTAAGTACAGTACATTAAATAAAGTTTTATAAGATTTATTATATGTCATATTAATTTTATAAATGAAAAAGATATTTTTGAAATCTTAGTTATGTAAAAATATAACATTTTTGTAAGAAAAAAAAAAGTTTTGTTACACGAAAATAAATGTATATGTTTGTTTCTAAGACAAAAGAAATAAAAAAAATTTGTATTATATACTTAGAAATTTAAAAAAATAATTAAATTGAAAAAAAGAGAGATATATTTAAGGCATTTACATATAATTTATTAAATAATATCCAAGTATATTTAAATTTTCTAAAAATCCTTAAAAATTTTACTTATCTTTTGGAAATAATTTTTTAATAAATTGTTAAAAATTCATTTCTCAATGTATTTCTTTAATATTAAATTTAATAATATATTATTCTTAGATATAATTGATGTTTTATAGTTAATAATAGTATATATTGATAATTTAATAATAAAAACTATATTTTATTAAAAAAAAAGTTATACTAAATTATGTTTAACAGTTTTAAATACAAAGCATCAATAAATTTCCTGACTAATCATTTACTATTTATGACACTTAAATATAGTCATGGTATTTTTAGCAATATATAATAAATTTTTTATGCCAAAATATTTCTTAAAATAACCTATTTTAATAATTATTTTTACTTAAACACTTTATGATAAATTTTTAATGCTTATTGTTAGCATGTTAAAAAAAATAAAAAGGTAATAAGTGATTGTTTTAAAATACAAAGTTAGTTTTATAATTTTTAAATATAAATAATAATTTAAGTATACATAAAATAACTAGCATACTATTTTTTTATTGTTATGATGAATCTTGTTAAAGTTTCAAAAAATTTAAATTTTTTTATAAAAAGTAAAGAAAAATTTTTTATGACGTTTAAAAAAACTTAATAATATTTTCATATTTTTTTTTGCAAAGATTACAATGTTATTATTGTATTAGTAATATAATAAAGTTTTATTTTTTATAACTAATAATTTATTATTAAAAACATCATAATATTAATGCTTATTCACTAAATATTGCCTGTAAAACAATATTCTTAATGTGTGGTAAATAAATATGCTATATCTGTAAAAATAAAAATATATATCAGTTATATAAATTTTTTAATGAGATTTCAAATAATTTTTTTAATATTTTACCATAAATAACTCAAAATTTTAATAAATTATAGTATTGAATAATTTTCAAATAAATCAAAAATTTTAACAAAGATTTATTCCTTTATAATTATATATATATATATAATTTATTTTTTAGGTGGTATTTTTATTTATAATCTATCATCATTTATTTTGTACATATGTATATATTATTAGTATTTATTACTTTTAAAAATATAAAATATAATCATTTGATATATGTACATATATTTTAAATTAAAATCTTTTATGTACTTATTAAAGAATTAAAGAATCACTATTTTATATCAATATTTTAGTTTATTTAAATTTATTATTAGGATTATGATTGCTAACATTATCTTAATATAAAAAAGTTTCATTATGTAATTTTTTCTTTGTTTGATTATTCTTTTTAAAACGATTTAAATAAAAATTTTTTCTTATTATTTATTTATTAAGATATTAATAAAATATCATTTACTATTGTTAATGTAATGTTGTGATAAGTTCACTTACCAAGAACAATTTTTAATTTAATTTTTAAATATAACAATTTAAATTGATGAAAAATGTACTATGTTAAAATTTTTAAACTTTATTTCTTAAATAAAAAATGGAAAAAAAGTGTGACTAATTAGAATATTTACTATAACATTTTTAATATACTCAATTTCTTTTATAAAAGGTATTAATTTAAAAAAATATTTTCAAAAATAAGTAAATCATATAAAAAATTATTTATTCTAGATAAATTGACAATACTATTTTCAATATGGTATTTTATCATGAAAAATTTATGGTTATTGTAGATTTTATTTTTTAGTTTAAAAAATACTTAAGGCAAAATATACAATTCTAATAATACTTATTTTCTACCACAAGATCAGTTGACATAACGTTTTAAAGTATAAACATTTACAGTTGGTAAATTTAATGTACAAAGTGATAAGATATAAATTTAAATTGTCAAAATATTTTATAGAAATTAAGTATAAATTTAAAAATCTTAGAAAAAACATTTGACTATAAATTAATAGTTATTTTATATTTCAACTTTTGTTACGAAAAATTTGGTGGTATGTTTTTGATTTGTTTTTACAGATCTAATAACTATTAATTACAACCATTTCAATGTTATGAAATTATACTTCTACAATTAAAATTTTTTTAAAAAGTTTAATTTTTATCATAATATATAAGAATTATCTATTTTAAATATTAAGACAAACTTAAAATATATTCAAACTTTAAAAAAACGAAAAAAATAATATAATTTAAATATATTTATATGATAAATCATTAATATTTATGATAAAGTTTTTGAAGTATGTACTTTTAGTATTTTTTTTTGGTTAAATTTTATTTAACATTCAAAAAAATAAACGTTTATTTAAAAGTGTATTCGTTTCATTGCAATCACAACTACCTATTTAAGACATTATTTTACAAATTTCTTATATCTTTTTTCAGTTAGAATTATTATTCAAATTTAATTTGAATTTTTGATAAAAGAAAAAAATTTTAATTGCAAATCAGTTTAATGTTAAACATTTTTAAATTACAACTTTAATACATAAGAAAATATTTCAAAATTAAATATATACCACACATAATCTAAAAGCTCTATTTTAGATGATATTCACTTCTATTTCTTTAAATCATATTTGAAATCAAATATAATGTTACATTCATCTTGAAAAATAGAAGACACTTTTACAATTAACTGCAACATACCTGTTTTTATTTTATTTAATAAAGATATTTAAATCATTTTTTAAAAAACATTCAGACTTAAAAATAACATTTGCAAATATTTCAAATAACTTATAAATAGTTAATTAAATGAGTGTAATTTTAATAATTATTTTTTTTTTTATTAAATAAATAATGAAATAAAAACTAGATAACTTATTGTAATAAAAAAATAAGTGATTACTTTAGTTATAAAATTATTTATTTTAGAAAGATAAGACCTAAATATTTCGTGTTTTAAATGATTTAAAAATAAAAATAATTTGATCCTTTATGCAACTATTAAAAAATAAATTACATCAAATATTTAAAAGGTTTACTCAAAAATATTTAAAAATATTAGGGGTCGAAAATTAGCAATGTATAAAAGTATTTGATATATTACTCTAATTATTATATAAATTACCAAGATTAGTTTAATTAAAAAAAAAAGAAATTTAAAAATTAACAATATTATTTTGTACTTAAATGTAACTACAATTTTTTTTTCAAAAAAGAACTTTTGTAAAATACTACATTTAAATACTAAAATATTTAAAATGAATTTCATAGATCATTATAATATTTTTATAATTGTAATATCTTAAAACTAAAAAAATACATATTTCATTATTGAAATTTGAATGTTTTATATACAACTTTGATATAATTAGACAAATTAATGAAAAACAAATTTTTTTAAAGAATGTCAAAAAAATTATAGTAATGTTTTTTTTTTGATAGAAACAAGTTAAATAAGTTTTTTAAAAATAATGTATATTATATTTCAAATTTATATATCCACTTTTAAAGCTATTTTAATTTAAAGAATTTTTTTAAATAATTTGTCATCTCATATGGTATATTTAAATAATAGAAATTTAAATGATAATAATTTTTATGTAAACAAAAAGAAAAAAATTGCTATTCTTAATTTACATGTTTGGTTTTTTTACATTTATTTTTACTTTAAAATAGCTTTCTTTTTTTAAAAACAATTGTTTTCATTTTTACAATTAATTTATTCAAAAATATTTTTGATTTTTAAAAAAAAATAATTAAAAATTTTCCAGCTTTAAATATTTTTTAACTTATTGAAAATTCATGTATAATGCTTATTATATGTTAACATCGTTTAACTTTTTTTCAAGATATATTTATATGATTTATAAATAATTTATTTTTTTTTAGTTGTTCGATCATACATGTACTCAAAAAAAATCTTGTATTCTTGATATAATGCAATCTGTAAAAAAAGCAAATAATATGCATTTGATAAACTTTAAGCCATAACACCAAACATCTATTATAATATTTTCTTATTAAAGCTGACTTCTAGAATCTATGTTTAAAATTAAGTCACTACATTTTAATGGACTTAATTTCAACTTTTATCCTTATCTTTTTATTTGCCTCAAAATAACAAGATTTATGTTTTTACGTTTGCGTGTCTATAATAATTAATGATATAAGCAATTAAAAAAATTTTTGCTAAATTTAACATTAAAAATATTGTCAAAATTAATTTACCTAAAATTTTGTTACTTAAAATGAAATAAATTAAACAATGTCAACTTGGAGAATTTGATAGAAATGCTTAAGAAAAAATTTGTTATTATGAATTGTTACAAAAACGATTAAAAAGTAAAAAAAGATTTAATCTTAAATCTAAACACTATAGTTTTTTATAATTTTATTTTTCATTGTATATTTTTAACTTATTTATTAGAAAAAGTTTTTTCCCTCATTTATCATTTTTTTATCAATTTGTATATAAAAATAACATATAATTTAAAATTGGTTAATCAAAAAATTCAAATTGTGTGCAGTTGAAAAGTAATCATTAAAAAATTGAAAAATATCTCAATAAATGATTTAAAAATAGCTTGTAAATATTAAAATATTTTACTACATTATGATGCTTATTTAAATTACTTAGATGTACTTTTTCTTCAAAATATTAATTATAAATTTGATTTTTAATGAAAATTTATATAATAGAAAATTGATATGATATTTACTTTAATTAAGGTAAAAATTGGAATGTAATATAAATATATATATTAAAAATCATGTTTTTTATCCACAGTTCGTTATTTTCAATTTGTAATTAGAGTACATTGTTTTTAAAACTACTGATTATTAAAAATTTTTATTCAATACTAAAGTTTTTTTAAGAATACTTTTAATATTTAGAGTAATTTTAACATGGGAATAGAAATAATTTATATAAGTTGTAAAGTATATTTAGCTCACCATTAAAATTTAAATAAAACGATTTTTATATTTGAAATTTTAATTAACAGCTGTAGTTAAATAATAGTAAACTGATAAAAAAAATTGTTGAAAAAATGATGTTACCAATTAACAAAAATGTTTTCAACTAAATTATAGATACTTTTTTATGGTAGTAAAAAAAATTATACAACTAATAAATAGACTAAGTTATATTTTTAGAATTAATTTTTAAAAATTGATTTATTAATATAAACATAAAATAAATTACAGATAAAATTTTTATTTACCTTTTTATGTGTTTTATTTGTTTTTTAATTTATAGAATTAAAAGTAATTACTTTTAATTTGAACATTTTTTATTTCTAAGAACTTTCTTTCATATTGTTTTATTCCAAAAAAAATGCCAATAAATGTAAAAAAATGGTAAAGGCATAAAATATAAAAGTATTTATGCAGACTAATTTGAAAAAATTTTAGTAATAATAATTTGAATTTGAAAAAAATGTATTCCCAACTATAGTACTAATAAAAAAATCGTATATTTTAATATAATAAATATTTATTAAAAAATTCTAAATTTATCAATGCTGTTCTTCTTTCTAATCTAACATATAGTTATACAAGTATCTTTTTTGTAAGCTGTTATTATCAGTTTAAGCTTTAAAAAATCATAGAAATTAAATTTCTCGATACTTGCTTTCTATTTGTATTTTAAAGTTTTATTTAAGTTGAAAAAAATTATGTTGAGAAAATATTTAGTAAAAGAGATAAAGTGAAAATAAACATAATTTTTTTATCATTATTTTAATTTTGCAGTTTAAGTTGATTTAATTTTTCTTTTTTTTATTATTTTATTTTACATTTAAAATCAAGTCCACAACTGTAATTTAAAAAAAAATTTTAACACACAAATATCCCTATAAAGTTTATTTAAACCATTATTTAAACTTTATATTTTTTCTAGTAATAAAAATTATTTTCAAAACATTGTCTTACAACTTAATAGTACAATAATTAATTAATAGCTATTACAACATGTAAGACCTCCAACCAAGAAATTCTTAAAAAAAAGTGAATTAAACAAAGAACAAACTACGCACGCAAGATTGAATGTTAAACAGAAGTAAAGAGAGATTTTTAAAAGCATATTTAAGAAAAATAATTGCATGTAGCAGAAAGACTTAATAATTCACGAACATAACTTAAAAGAGCTTTTAAAAACAAAATCAAAAGTCAAAATTATGATTTCAAACAAATAATTCTAAACTATTACAAAAATATTTTCAAATCATTTATTTTTCTGTTTGACATTTAAGTACATTTTTAAGTGTAAAACTTTTCTTTATTATTTTCTATAAAATTAATAATAACACTTTAGTCTTTATTTTTTTGTGATAAATTTCTTAAAAAAAATTCTTTGATTTAATCAAAAAGAAATTAAATGAATGTATTATTTTTTTAATTTTTAAAATAAAAATAATATAATTACTTTGATCAGAAAACACTTTATTCTTTTTTTATAATAAAATTGGTAACTTTATGGCAGATAAAATGACTAGTATTTTATTAAGATAAAACATTGATGATATAAGTTTTTATTTAAAAAGTAAATATTTAATAAAAAACAAATTTGAAAAGTACTTTTTTATATAAGATTTCCTTCAATATTTGAAAAGTATATTTTATATTATCATGCAGTATTCAGTTAAGTTATCGTTTCGGTCATAAAACATTTACATTACACTTAAAAGTAAGAAAAAAAAAGGTGTTTATTATAATTTTGTTGATAATATATTTTTTAATTATATGGTAAAAATTGTTTTGCATATACATTTAATTGATAACATCATTAAAAATAGCGAGGAATAATTTTTAACTTAAACATATAGATGTCTGACATTTGATGTTTAACAAAATTTCTACATAATATTCTTATTATGCAAGTTTAATCTTATTAACTATAAATAAACAATTTAATTACCTTTTTTTAAATGTATCATTAATTTGACCAGCTTATAGCTGTTTAATGAAGCAGGTATAGATTTTAAATATTAAAGTTCCAGGTATTTGATTATTTAGTTTGAATGCTCTTTGATAAATAATATGTATATTATTTAATTATTTATAGAGAATTTTGTCTGAATATTCATGTTATTAATAAATTTTAGTGTTTTAACATAATTATTATAAAATATTAATAACTTTTATATAAGCTTATTATATTTAAAACAAAAATTGAGTTAAAGTACATATAAAGAAAAATAAATTTTTCATATTTTAATAAACAATTCATTTGAAAAATTTTTAATTTTTAATATTTCAATAATTTTCAAAAAAAAGATTTATTTACATTGAATTAACATTATTGTAAATTTCATCTTCTTTTTTTATCAATTTCTTTAACCTAGATTACATTTTACCTTAAATTGACATAATCAAATTTTTTTTTTTCCAATAATGACAAATAACATTAATATCTTATAAATATTTTAATATATTTAGATACTTTTAAATTTTGCTTTTAATAAAATATTAATTGAATTTTAATAAATAAACTGGAACAAGGTTAAAAAAATTTATAATATTAATATGATTTATTTATTATAGAAAATAAACAAAAAAAAATTTAATCAACATTAATATTTTAACATTATATAAAATATTTTTTTTTCATTGACAGATTAAAAAGGTTAAATTTTGTATAACCATCAAAAAGAGTTTCTTTTTAATAATATTTAACAAAAAAAATAATTTGTAATTCTGTAGAAAATAAAGAAATATATGAAGACGAAAACTACCTCCAATAATCTAGAAATTTGTATTAATCATTTGGTATATAGAAGGTAACTCGTTTTAGCAATTATTATATTATCAATTATCATCTACTTTTAATACGCTATTACTTTCAACAATTATGTTTCCATTGATGAAAAAAAAAAGAAAATATTTTCAAGTTAAAGTTGATATGAAATTACCTCTACTATTAAGGAGAGACAAAATTTTTATAAAAATACGATACAATTTAAAATAATATAACAAAAATAATATATTTTATAAGTATTGATAAATCAATTTTTGATTATATCATATATATATATATATTGTGTCTCGTTAAAAAATTTTTTAAAGGTTAATTTTTATATGTATATAAATATATGTATAAATGTATTAAAATGTTCTATTTTTATTATTTATAAAAATGTTTATTTTATAGAAAAAAGATCTTTCTTAAAAAGTTACTTTCTAATTTTATTATAAAGAAGAATTTTTTTTTTTACAAACAAAAAAAATGTATGGTAGTAGTGTATTCATTTTTAATAAAAAATTTATATTATTATTATTAATATTAATACTTTTATATTCCCCAATAGCATCTAACAAAACTGAAAAAAAGAAATCAAATAATGAAGAAGATCATCATCAATATATTCTAATTGATAAGATAGATAAAATTGATATGCCACCAGAGACTTCATTTAAGTTACTAAGTAAAGATTTATTGTGTACTTTATGTTTAAAGATAATTGGAAGTTATAAAAAAGAATATGATGAACATGGAAATACTTTTATTGAGGTTTGTTTTTTTCATTAAATATTTATACATATAAATTATTTCACTTCTTTTTATATGTATATATTTTCTAGAAATTAAAAAAAACATGTAATGAATATCCTAATAAATTAGAAGCAAAAAGATGTCTTAATGGATTTACATTAGAAGCATTGGAACTTTTAAAAAATAATAATGAACATGAAATATGCGAAACTGTTAAATTATGCAAAGTTAATGAAAAATCTTTGCCATTGGAAGAATTTATTGAAGGATCTGGAAAAGATAAAGAACCAATTCCAAACAATCCTTTAGCTAGAAAGTACGATGGTACTTTTTTATAATTATAAACAAACACTAAACTATATAATTTGATAAATAATTCTTAAAATTTTTTTTTATTATAATTTAGAATATTTTGGTTTACCACTTTTTGTAATAAATGCTCCAACAGATTCAATTAAATCATTTGTGATTAATTGTGATGAGTTCCAATTAGCTACATAATCTAAACTTTCTTTTACTGTATGATCTCGAGCATAATTAAGTATAGCTTTAGTTCCTTGAACTGCAACTGGACTTTTTTCTCCAATAATTTGTGCTAATTGTATTGCTTTATTTAAACATGTTTCTTTATCCTCATAAATATGTCCTATTAAACCATTTTTGTATCCTTCATCACTTGTAAAATTTTTTCCTGTAAATGAAATTTCTTTTATCCATCCTTCATTTCCGACTATTTTAGGTAATCTATTTAATGTTCCAACATCAGCAGCCATACCAATATCAACTTCTTTAACGGAAAATATGGCATCTGTTGTTGCAAAACGTATATCACAAGCTGTTATCATATCTACACCTGCTCCAATACATAAACCATGTACCACAACAATAACTGGTTTTAAACATTCTTCAATAACGTTAAAGTATGATTGTAACTCAAGAATAGTATTTCTTATTTTCCTGCTTTTTCTAGCATTATCAAGATCATCCATTTCAGGATTATTAAAAAGTTTTTGAGAATCTTAAAATGAAAAAATTTATAATTATTTTAAGAAAATATTTTTAATAAATTAATTTTTTTTTCTAATATTTTTTACAAAAATATCATTTGTATATTTATATATATATATATTTTATTTCATACCATATAAATCAATGCCAGCACAAAAATTTTTTCCATTTCCTGATAAAACGATAACCCTTGTATTTTCATCTTCCGTTAACATTTTAAAAGCATCTCCAATTTCTCTATAGAAAAAAAAAATGTTTATAAATATTTATAAAATAATATTTAAAAAAATATTTGAAAAAAACATACTTCCATAATTTAATATTTAAAGCATTAAACTTTTTTGGACGATTTAATTGGACATGAGTTACAAAATTAGGCAATCTTTCTATTTTTATAAAAGAATATATCAAACTCATAATTAGTTATTTTTTTTTAGATATAACACATAAACAATAATAAAAAAAATTTAATTTATTAAATATTATTGGTAGAAAATAATAATATATATAAATATTAGTTTGTTATTTTCTTAGATAATTGTAACCTGCTGTCATCCATAGATTTTATACATTGTATTTGAATATTGTCATTTATTGAAGACTATAAACTACATTTATTGATAAGATACAAAATTAATTCTTTTGAAATATGATTTCTTTTTTTTAACCTTTTTTGTTTAACAAAAAAAAAATAAACTGATTACATTTAATGATACAATTTTTTTTTTCCTAGATTAACCAGCACATCTTTACTTTTAAAATAAAAATTTTTATTATCACAAATGTATTAATATATGTTTGTTTATCATTTTAAAAAAAAATCATATTGTATATTTTATTTTTCAAATAAGAAAAAAAATTTCATATTTAACAACCTGTTAGAAAATAATTATTTTTTTTTTCTTTATAATTAATGATAAGTATAGTTATTTATTAAATTAAAGGGAAATAAAAAAAATTTTAATAAAAAAATATAAAAGATGACAGAATTGATTTAATAAATTTATTGTAAACTTTTGTGTAAACATGTGATTGTGACATAAAAAAAAGTAGAATGATAAAAATATGTTTAGAAAAAAAAGTATAATATAATGATATTAAGAAATTGAAAAATATTTAAAGTGAAGAAAAAAATTGTTTTTGCCGTAAAAGCTTTCCATTAATGTTTTACCTGTTTCATATATTTATTTCATAAACTATCATCAAGTAATCTTTATTTTCTTTCTGTTTTTTTTTTTTTTTAAATAATTTTTAAAAATATGGTTAGCTTTTATTTATCTCGTGTAAATAAATATTCTTTCATTCTTCATTTATTTAAATCTTTTAATATATATAAATATATGTATATTTTAATTTTGTACTTCAGGTTAAACATATTTTGCAAAGAATGATGTTTCATCTGTAATATAACAAATCATTAAAGATTTATAAAGAAAGTATAAATTTTTAAAATAATACATATATGTAATATTCTTTGTCTTAATAACTAATAAGTTTCTTTTTTAATATTTATAAATTTTAGTTTTAAATTATATTCAATCATCTACTATAAAATTTTAACACTTCATGACACTAACTTTATTTTATTAACTTTAAATATTAACTAAATATTATTATATAAAATACCCATAAAATTCACAGTGGGTATCTTTTAATATATAAGAATATATGTATACTTAAAACTTTTATCTTTTAAATCATTATTCAAAAATTTTTGTG
Organism: Strongyloides ratti; assembly: GCF_001040885.1. Lineage (NCBI taxonomy): Eukaryota > Metazoa > Nematoda > Chromadorea > Rhabditida > Strongyloididae > Strongyloides > Strongyloides ratti. The sequence continues at coordinate 2,686,053 of NC_037309.1, read as the reverse complement.
TAAAATGTTAATTTATGAAAAAAAGTTTATCTTGTCTTCTAATTAACATAGTATTTAATATAAGTGTTTCTTTTTAATAAATTAATTAAAAATCTTAAATCAACTAATTTTGTCTATAAACAGTAAAAAATAGAAAGATTTTTTATCCAATTATATTTTAATTATCGGACCAATATATAATATATATATTAAAAAGTTTAAAATAATAGAAGGCAAATAATTTGATTTCTTAAAGACTTTTTTTTTCTTAAATTTGTTACGCTATTTATGATGAATATTGAAAATTTTACTAATAATAGATAAAAAAATTATGCAAGCTACTTATTAAGATTAAATTAACACTATTTATATTTATTTATTTCCTTATTTAAATGTCCTTAAATAATTATTTTTGAGCTAAACTATTAAATATTTTTAAGAATTAGAATAAACTTTTTTTCATAAAATATTTATTCATAAATTGTTTATACTTTTTTTAATACCAAAACGTTTGTTTAGTATTTTATTATTTATAATGTTATTTGTTAATAATTAACCTAACATAAATTTATCAATAATTTTATTTTAAAAAAAATGTTTTTATATACTTTTTGGTAATGTGAAAAAATATAAGCACTCCTGTGAAATATTTTTAACTCAAACTTATTAAATCTTTTTTAAGAAGGATCATTCTTATTATTTAACGTGTGTGTTTATAATAAAATATTACCATTCAAATACCCACATTGCCTTTTAATGTAAACTACAAGTTTAAGGGCATTTATGGATAAATATATTTAATTTTTTAATATTACATATGATGAAGAAAATTTATTTTAACAATTTTTTTTATATATAACACTTTTTGTCATTCTCTTATAATTTTTTGATTTACTATTTACTAAATTGGAGGAGTCTAAACATAATTTGTCAACTTGTTAAGGAACAAATGACTTATTTAATGAAGATATGTATATATTTATCATTTAATTCCCTTAAGCATTTTAATCTTTCACATCCTTATATATAAAATAATTTATCAACAGTTTTATAAAAGTATCTTTTTTTTTCAACTTCTTTTTGTTATTTTTGAAAAAAAAATAAAAAGAACAAAAGAATTTGTTTCAATTTTTTTTGTAGAAATTTAATAAAAAAAACAGAATATACTTACCTACAAAGCATTCACATGAGACTCGAACATTTAAATTATATTTTTCCCATATCTGACAATCACTTGTTCCAACATTTCTTAACACTACAAAATTCATATGTTTTTGATTACAACGACCATGAGCTAAAAAAATGATTCATTAAAAAAGTACGCTTTTATTATTTTGTTTTATATTTTTTTTCAAACATCTTTCATAAAAAATTGTTTAAAATTAAATTTTATTTTCATAGAATAATTGATGTTTAACAAAAAAACATTATATTAAAGATAATTTATTTAACATCTATACATCTTTCAATCTATTGAAACATCCTCTAATTTTAAGACAGTTTTATTATCATAAAACATTGTTTTTTATTTCCTTAAAAAAAAAGATCCATTCACAACCTTAGATAAGAAAGTACAGAAGAATAGAAATTAAAAGGGAGGAGAAATTTATATATTTTCACAATTACTAAATTTGTCTTTTTTTTTTTTTTTACTGCAAATACATGCATATAATACAAAATCATTTAAATAATAAAAATTCATTTTTATTAAAAAGACTTCCGCTGAGCATTGTTAGCGTTTATCTATATCATATTTAAGCCTAACAAAGCTAATTATATTCCTCCAACTATATAAAATACATATATCATTAGCCTATTACAAAATACTTATAAAAATATTATTTGTAGGATAGATAAACTGATTACGCTAAAAGAAGTTATAAAATTTTAAGATATAATTATAAAAATATACGTTTTTGCAAAAAAAAAAAATTTCCTTCTAAATTCTATACATCTCAATGTAACTATTTAAATAATATATGTTAACAAAAAAAAGGGATTATTATTATTGATAATATTATCTTATTATCTTTAATATTTATCATTATATACATTTCCTCTTTCTTATTATTCTTATATTTTTTATTTCTTTTTTCCTTATTATAATTATAAAGAAATTATAGTTAATTTATTTGAATTTAATTTATAATATAGTTTTTGATTTTTAAAAGTTCATAAATCAAATCAACAATTTTACTTCTTTAAACTTTTTTTTTTTTTTTATTTATAATTAACTTACCGAAATCATAAAAGTAAAGGCAAGATTTATCTTCATCACACATCACTTCATTTATAAAAGGAGGGAAAAAATTTTCTGGTAACCTTCTTATTCCTTGGCATGCTCCACATAACCGTAAATAACCGTCCTCTTCCTCACCCCGTTTATCACAGCCGAATGGAACTATATATACTTCACCTATATATTTTAATAAATACATTATTTTAGTAATATAAAAAAAATTTTTTTTTTTTAAAATTGATAAACTTTAAAAATTATTTTTTTTATATTATTTTAACTTACCAATTATTTTTGGTCCTTTACTTATGTTTAAATTAAAGTTTTCATTATGATTTGTTTGATTAAATGATTGTAAAAAATTATCATCTACAAAAGCACGCCTTTTTGACCGAATTTTTTCCTTATCCATTCTTAATGATGGTGATGATACTGTTCTCCTTGGTGTATGAATCGATAAATTTTTTAATTTAGCTATAACTTCAGGTTGCCTAATATCACATTTTAAGTCTAATTCCATTAAAATTCTTTCTAATGCTTCAATATTTCGTTTAACTGTTTGTTCACTATTCATATGACTACTTTGTTTTCTTGATTCATATTGATCAGATATTGTTCTATCTAAAAATCTTAACAAACCTGATGCATCCCATGCCATTAAATCTGGATTATATGTTCCTTTTTGTTTTAATTCATTTATCAATTCTGTTTGAGTAAGTTTTTGACATTCAATAGATGTATGATTAACCTAAAAAAAATTATTATTGTTAGAATAATATTATTATAACATTTTTTTTTAGAATCTTTAAGTTTATCTTTAAAAAAAACTTAAATAAATATAAAAAGTACAATTAGTAAATTAACAAAAAAAGTTTTTTTTACTGATAATATTTTCTACAACTCTATTGTTAATATAGAGATAAATATATTCATTTTTAATATACATAATTTACTCATAAATATTTGATTATAAGTGCAAACTATGTGAAATAAATATTAAAAATAAGGATAATTAAGTCCTTTTTTTTCTATCATACATATGATAATGTATGGCTTTTTATGTTTCTTACTGTTGGTATAAATTGGTTACTTCTTAATGGAATTGATGCCGACAATCTATGTTGTAAGGGTTGAGGAGACTCATTCTCATCAACTACCTTATTATTATCAGTTTCTTTTGAAATTGACATTTTTATAGATTTTGTTGTCATTTTTATATCATTCATCTCCTTATCATTAAACATTTTTTTGGTAGTAGTCATATCTTTTTTTAAATTATCTAAAATATATCCATCATAATTAACGTTATTATCATAGAATGTTGTGTCATATTCTGATTCTGATGATATTTTATTATCATTTCCATCTATTTCTTGATAAGTATTTAATGGCAATAATTCTTCATTTTCATATTGTTCTCCAGAACTTTCATAAATATCAATTTTATTTCCAATAACTATTGGACTGGTTGCTTGATTTCTAAGTATTTCTATTCTTTTTTTCATATATCCAGATTTCATATTTGGTAAAATAGAAGAGACTGGGGCAAATTTATTTAATTTAATTTTATCACTCTTTTCAATAGCCTCATCTAATTGTTTTAATAATATTGTAAGATCATTTTTATATTCATGTAATTCTGTTGCTTAAAAAAATACAAAAAGATTAACAAACATTTTTTTTAGATATTAAAAATTTTTATTAAAAAATTTATTAACCTACGTATTGCATGCTTCATATTGAAGTGTTTCCACTTTTCACTTATTTTTTTAGCGATCATTTCAAAGGTTGTACTTTCAGATTTCACGACAAATTGTTGTTGTTCCAATAGCTTTATATCATTTTTTGAAATCCCATCAACAACATGACAATTTACAATTTGAATGATACTAGATAATAATAAGATAAGTGATAGAAAGCTTAAATTTATTTTATTTAAAATGTTTTGATTTTTAGAAGCATTATAGTTTTTATTTGAAAACCCAATTTTTCTATTAAAATTTGATATATTTTTAAGCATTCTCTAGAAATAGTATTTAAATGATAGAATAGTAGTATTATTAAGTAAAAATAGTCAAAAACACTTACATTTCTTACAATTGTCTTTATTATTATAATAATAATATTAAAATTAAAATTTATACAAATTATTTTTATCAAATTTTTTTTTTTTAAAACAATAATAAGACAGGAAAAAAAAATATAAAAGATGATAAAATTATGTTTGGTGAGGAAATATTTGATATGATAAACAAAATACTTTGTAAAGATATGTGTATATATGAACAATTGATGATATAATGATGTAATACCAAGGTTATAGTGCTATAAACACAAAAATTTTTCTATATATTTCTATATATCATTTACTATCCTTTAAGAATTTAATAGATGATAACACATAAAACACTAACATGAATAAGAAAAGTTTTGGTCGATTTTATCCAAATCATTTTACTTAATATATATAATTTGTCTTTATTTACATTTTTATCATGTCTTCATTTCTTCATGTTTCAAAATTAGTTTTATTAACCTTTTTATATGGATTAAATAAAAAAATTCTTTTTTATACATTTTTAATAATAATTTTTAAATTAATGCATTAGGGTAATTTTTTAAGAAGTAATGAAAAAAAAAATTAAATTTTATATTAATTAAAATTATTGCAAAATTATTATTACATTATATATGTATATTATTAATTAAAAGTCTTTGACAATATTTTTTAATTTGATAAATTAAACACTTTTTGTCATTAATATAAATTAAAAATATATATGTATATATATATATAAATTAATAATTTATTTTGACAAACTTTAAAGATATTTATCAGTGACGTTTAATGATGTTGTACAAGGACAAAAAAATTTTTAATTTATGGTTGTTTAATTAAAAAAGTTTGATTAGGAATATAACACATTCATTAACTTTATCCAAAATATAATATACAATTTTCTTATGAATATAGATAAAAATTATTATTTTTTTTTTCTGTAAATTGAAATAAATATAATCTTTCTTTTAAAATTTTGTGTTACTTGATCTAGGTCTAAAAAATAAGGAAAAAAAAAAATTAAAATATTAAATTTAATAATAAAATTTATTTTTATTTTTTTTTTAAATAGAAGAAAAAGAGAAAAAAAACATCATTTACATCATAACATTTAAATCTTGAATGATACTTATTTTTGTTTTAACTATACTTTACCATTCACAATTAAGAAACATAAATATCTATTTTTTCGTGTAAAAAATAATTAAATTTTGTAAAAAAAATTTTTTTTTTCTTTTTTTTTTTTACAAAATTTACTTAATTATAGTAGTTTATTTATTTAAAAACAAATATTTATTAATTCTATGCTCCTGCTGCGTATTTATTATTTTCCTTCATCTTCAAAATATATCTAATAGAAGTTAAAAATTACTAAAAAAAATTTATAGAATAAAATTTTGTGTTATAAAATAGAATTATATATATATATACATAAAAAAGATTATTTTATAGTAAGAAAAGTTAATGATATAAAAATTGGAAGACTAAACTTTGTGAAACATCATCCATGAAAAATGATTATATTTTTGTACAATAAAATAAAAAATTATTCTCTTATTATATTTTCTAGTTTTATCTTTATTTTATACATATTTAGTCTAAATGTAATATTATTTTTTTTATAATTGACAAGAAAGATTGTTTGAGAAATTTATTTAAAAGATGAGCTAACATCAAACTTAATTAAATCCTAAAATGTCCTCTCCCATTACTTAAAGAATGTTTTATAAAGTATAACTAGCCTTTTTTTTTTTAAAAATTTTATCATACTATTAAATAATAACTATTTTAAAGTTAAAAATTTTTTAATCTATTATTTATTTATTATGTAAATAAAAAATTTAATTGAATAATAATTATAGTTACAATTAATAATCAAACTAATTATATATATTTTTTACCATTTTTCTAAAAAAGATTTTCTTCTTTATTGAAGAAAAAAGAAAAGAATTAATATGTGGGAAGGATTTTTGATGTAACCTTTCACTTCTATATAAAATTGATGTATTTCAAGTATGGACTAGTGAGAGTTATTTAATTTATATAAATGTGATCTTTTTTTACTTTATTATATAAAAATTAATTAAAAACATTTTTTTTTTATAAATGTCTCATATATAGATATAAATTTTTAAAATATTCATACTTAATAATAAAACTTATAAATATAATTTATTAAAAATGCTCTTATAATTTTTAAAGTTAGTTTATCACTATTAGATAATAAAAATTTCATTAAACCTTTATTGGTATTGTAATACATTAAAGAAAATATATAAAAATAGGAGGAGAAAAGAAAATTTTTTGAATATTTGTTAAAAATAGAGATAAATTAAAATTTAAAACATTATATTTATTTCACTTAATAATAAAATATAGTGCATTAAATAAAGTAATTTTTTCTGTTATTGTCAGCTTTAATAAAATAAAAATCTCAAATTTGTAGTATATTAAAAATTATTAATACTTTCTCTTTTCAGGTTTATAAAACTCTCTTTTTTAGTAATAATATTATTTATGAAAAAATATTCATAATATAAAATTATTTCTATTAAATAATAAAATCACAAAAAACATTTTTTCTTTTTGATATCATTATGCTATATTAAATAACTAGTGTTTTATTTCATAATATTAAAAAAGACATAATGATTAGAAGAAAAATGTACATTTAAACTTCCTTATTAATGAAAATAAAGTTAAATTTCTATAATTTCAAAATTAATATTTTGTGATTGTATCTATTTTCAGTTATCCATACAAAATAATGCCTAATATTTCATTTTATTCATTTCTTTTCTCAATTTCTATGGTACATTTATTTAATATATTTTTAAAAATTCTTTTTCTCATATTTCATAAAATAAAAGTTTCCTTATCAAATATTTTCTGAAAATACTTTTTTTTATATAATAATTATCCCTTTTTTATCATAAAAATATAAGTATATTATATTTTATAAAAAAAATGGTTTAAATAATGAAATGAATATGAATAGATTAAATTCATAAAGAATTAATTTCTTAAATTTATACATTACATTTTAAAAAGCATAATATATCAATTTAATAAAATGATATCTTTTTATGAAGATACATTAAATATTATTATTATTTTTTTTTTAATTCTGTTTGTTTACCTTTCAATTTTATTAAAATAAAAAATTTGTATTATCACGTAGTAAATGTTTTTAATATTATTTTTTGTTATGTTCTTTATGTTACAATCTTCTTTAAATAAATAATTTATTTATGAAAAATTTACAAAAAAAAAAAAATATTACTTTTAATTTTTTTGATACTTAGGTTTATTAAAAGTGGAGAGAGAAGAAGATAAGCACATCGATCATGGGTACTATCGCAAATGGTAATGATTCCCAATCAGATATTTCATGTGCGCAAGCTATAGAAGTATTTGAAAAACTGAATTATTATTTTGTAGATGAACCTATTATTGCTAATCATAAAAGAGCTCCAGTATGGGTAAGTTTTTTAATATATAATTATATATAATATATTTATATATATTTTTTTAATTAATAAATTAACTTTTTTTTTAATTTTATAGTTAGGAGTTATTATTGCTTTTGCATACTCCATGGTCATTATTTTTGGTGCTTTTGGAAATATTTTGACAATTTTTATTGTTTTAAGAAACAAAAGTATGAGGACTGTTCAAAATTTTTTTATCATTAATTTAGCATTAGGTGATTTTATGATTTGTACAATCACTGCGCCAATAACATTTTTTAATATTTCTTTTACTTTTTGGAAATATGGAAATGCTTTATGCAAATTTGTTAGTTCAATTGGAGGTTTCAACATCTTCCTATCAACTTTTTCTATTACAGCTATTGCACTTGATCGTTATTTTCTTGTTATCTTTCCAACACAACAACAACGTCAAAAATTTTTTTCAATTATATTATTTGCTCTTATTTGGATTATATCACTTTTACTTTCAATACCAATAGTTATAGTATCAAGTTCAACAATGTTTTATGAAGTTGAATTTTGTAATTTAACATTATATTTATGTAATGAAAATGAACTTGCTTGGGATAAGGTTTGTTTTTTTTTCTAAAAAAAAAATATATTATTAAATATTATTCTTTTTTTTTTTATTTTTATTTTGTAGATGCCTTTTAGCAAATTATCATATACAATTTCTATCATAGTAATTCATTATGCTTTTCCAATTGTTTCAATGGTATTTGCTTATACAAAAATTGCTTCTAGAATGCATTCAAGATTTGTCCATCGTAATAATATTAAATTAATTGGTGAAGATGCTAATAATAGAAGAAAACATGTTGCTGAAAGACAACGAAGGACAAATTTTTTGTTAGCATCGCTTGTTTTACTTTTTGCCATTGCATGGCTTCCTTTTAATATTTTTCATATGTTACTATCATTAAAAGTTATTACATATTCTGGAACACTATTTGCTCTTTGTCATTTAATGGGAATGATGTCAGCATGTCTCAATCCAGTATGTTATGCATTTTTTAATCAAAATTTTAGAAATGAACTTTTTATTATTTTACATAAATTAAAACTTCGCAAAAATTCAAATATTAATGGAATTAATAGAACTGAATACTCAGCAACTGTCAAAAGATCAACATGTATGGGTACAAATAATACTCATCATAAATCAGTCTCAACTGTTGTTATGCCAGACAATAGTCTTAAAATATCAATTGATAATAGAAGTATCTCACAATGTAATCTTGATACAATACCAATGGTACCAATTTTACCACAAATATCTAATACAGAAAATACTCTTAAACCAGAAAATATTTTAAAAAGAGTAGGGAAAAATGAAATTGAAGTATTATTAGAAAAAGATTAAATAGATTTTTAATGATTGATATAATTTTTATTCTTACTACTTTTTATTTTTTTTTTTTAATGATCATTTTATCATACTTATTTTGCACGCAACTTAAAGCTTTAAAAAAAGTTAGTTATTAAAAAATAATATTAAAAAAAGTTAATTTCTAATTATAAAGATTCATAGTAATTTAGCAACAAATATTTCCTGCACAACATTGTTTTCCACCACCACATTTTCCATTAAAGCAAGCTCCATATGGTGTTACATTTCCAGGGCATGATGAACAACAATATCCATTTGGTTGACAAGTAAATCCAGCAGCACATGCACCATTATTGCATCTTCCACCTGATCTTCCAACTTTACATTCACAACAATATTTTGATGCAGTACATTGGAATCCATTACCACATGTACCTTGTGCACTACAGGCACCAACAGAAGCATAACCACCACATGCATATTTCCATTCTTCAGTATTAACAGTACAACATAATCCATTTACACAATTTTTGCCAACAGGACATTGTGATTTATCACTACAACGAACACTTGTTGGTTCACCTGTATAACAATAATAATTATTAGATGGTGTAGTTGGAACACTACAACAGCAACCATTTATACATGTTGATGTACCTTGAAAAACTCTAAGACAATCAGCAGCAGAATTACAACCAACACCAAGAGGATTTCCACCATTTGTACATTTTCCTACACTTTGTGAACATGCTAAATTAATAAAAAAAAATTTTTTAAATGAATAAAAACATATATATATATATAAATATTTATAGTTTATTTAAACTTACGAACAGTTGAATAGTACTGATTTGGATATACACCACATATATAATATACAGATTGCCTTTTTATTCTATTATTATCATTTTCAATATTATCCAAAAAAACGTTATCTTTTAATACATTTTCATTAATTGAAGCATTTAAATAAAGAAATGGTAATACTTCACATATAGTTTTTTGTAAACTAATCAAAACAAGAAGCAACAACATTTGATAAAACATGTTGCTTTTAAATTATCTTGAGTATGAAATGATTTTTCCTTTTTATAGTAAAAATTTTACACTTATACAATAAAATAATAATAGAGGATTCACTGTCTATGGACATTTTAATCTTTCTCATTTTTGGATTTTTGATAAAGATATTATACAATGTAAATAATTTAATCAGCTGAGTAAGTATTGTATATATAATTATAGATGGTAAAAGATATCCTCACGAAAAAAGGAGTCATTTTTAGGATAGATGAACAAATATAATTTATACCATAAATTGATATGATTAATAAATGTTTATATGTTTAATCGATGTTTATAAAAGTTTTTCATTTATTTAATACTTTTTTTTTTAATTTTACATTTTTAATAAATGAAAGAAAATTTTTTTTTTTTTTTCAGATAATATTTGATTTATTGTATAAAAATAAATTTTTAATAATTGGAAGAATGATATAGTCATATTAATGTAAATTATTATGAAGTAAAAAAATTTTTTAAGGTGAAAATAATTATTTATGATATCATTAGTGAAAAATTTTCTTATCAATGCATCTTATAAAATAAATAATAAATAAAACTTGTCTTTTTTCATTGTCATTATATTATTGTTTTGTTACAAAGAAAATTTTATTATATTTTTCAAAATTTATTATTATATTTTTTATTCTTCAAAAATATCTTTTTTTTAAACTTTTCTATTTTTAAATAAAAATATAGTAATAAAAAAAAGTATATATATAAAAATATAATAAGATATATGTATATATACATAATTATAATAGTTTTAATCGATTTTCGAGTTAAAGATATGAGTATAAATTATTGTTATTCAGATACTAATAATATAGATAAAATGATCATCTGACTGCCGTTTTATTTATATAATTCTTTAAAACATTACTACTGTCGCGGATATTTTCTTAAATCACACTTATCTTTAATATTTTGTTAGCAAATAATATTACTCATTGCTTATTTTTCAATTGACTAAGAATTTTCTAAGCACATATTTTATTTGATAGTTTTTTTTTCCAAAATTTAATATATAGAAATATTTATTTACCCATATTATAAGATGTCAGCAGAAGAATTATCAAAAGATTTTACTGATTCAGAAAAGGAAACTTTATCAAAAGTTGCTTCTGCTGGAAAAGGTGTAACACAAGTTATGCATCGTTGTGAAGCCGCAAAAACTTCAGGATACCTTGGTAAGAAATTTTATTAAAATAAAATATAAAAAAAAAGTATTATTTTATAATAACTGTGTAAATAATGATAAATAATATAAAATAAAAACTTATTCATTCACTGATTATTAAGTAAATGACAATAAATTGTCTAATTTTTTTTTTCAACTATTTGTAGATCTTTCTTCATGCTCATTGATGTACATTGCGGATGCTATTTATTTAGTTTTGAAAGGATATATGATTGACAAAGTATCTTTACAAGATAATGATTTGCAAAAATTTCCAATAAAAATGATAACCAAATTTCCACAGCTGTATTGTAAGTTTTAGATAATAGATGATTTATTAACATATAAACTTTAAATCAAAGGTAAATCTATTATTTACTCATATGTTTTTCATTTAAAATATCTTTTATAAAAATTTTATATTTTTTTTTATAAGCAAATTATTAATAAAATTTATAACATTATGTTACTTCATATTTATAGTTATTAATGTACGAAAAAATAAGATAAAAGAAATTCCTGATGAATTAAACAAATGGGAAAAAGTGAAAGCTGCAAATTTTGCCTCAAATAAGTTAACAGTTTTTCCAGAAGCAATATATTCATGGAGTAATTTGGCAATTCTTGATATCAGTGAAAATGAAATTGATACATTAGATGTTATAAGATTATTTACAGCATGCAAAAAATTGACAATACTTAATATTAAAGATACATTAATATCTGAAAATATTATAAAGTCAATAAAAAATTATCCAGGAAAGGTTGCAAACTTTAAACTGGAATGTTAAAAATATTTCTTTTTTTTATATTTGATAATATATATAATATTATAAATATTTTTTTTCTCAAATGAAAATTTATAATAATAATTTTTTCATTATTTTATAAATAAATATTTATATTAAATTAAAAATTAAATTATAACTTTTTTTTTCTTGTAAAATAATAAATATCATGATAAAAAATTGTTAATGTGTTTTGCTATTTCTTGTGAGTTATCACTATTTAAAATCTGATAATGAGAACTGTTTATGTGGTGCAAAATGACATTTGTAAATAAATTCCACCATAAATAAGGATTTTGATTTGTTGTTGATGAAAATAATAATATTTTGATATTAAAATTTTTTGTTGGTAAATAATTAATAACTAATTGTAAAAGATTCCAAGAATGGTTTATAACATCTGTCATATCATTAGGGAATTTTACAATGCTAATGTCTGATGAAATATAATTATTTTTTACATATTTTAAAAGTGATTCTGAATGTTCTTTAAATGTATAATTTTTATTCCACCTGTTGTCTGCAATACCATCAATATTAATTATATACATATTATTTATGTATGATGTAGACTGATAAAATTCATATGCTACAATACCACCAAAAGAAGTACCAATTAGTAGTGTTGGTATATCTGTTAAGGGATAATATTTTTCTTGGAAATTTATTTTAAGATACTCAATAAATGAGGAAAAATCTTTAAAATTTTCAATAAATTTTGGATAAGATATTGGAATAATATCAATATTCTTAAAATAAATCTTGAGATAATTGATTAAATTATTGTATGGCTGAGCGCCTCCAAATAATCCTGGAAATAAAATAACTCTTATATTTTCAATATTTTTTTGTCCATTTTTTTTTGTTAATAACACAATATCATTAATAGTTTCACAAGATAAAAATTCATTCATACTTATATCTATCTCCAAATTTTTTTTTATAAGATAATTTAATCTAATAAATGATAATGAATTACCACCTAATTCATAAAAATTGTCATTATAATTAATTTCAGATGTTAAAGGTATTTCTAAAACATTTTTAATAATATCAATAACATTATTTATAGCATCTTTTTCTTTGTTTTTATTTTGAGTTTCTTTCAAAATAATTTTTATTGTTTCTTCAAAATTATCAAAAATGTTAGATGCTTTATCTTCTTTAATTAGGGAAGAGTGAATTTTATATTCAAAAACAAAATAATCATTAATTTTATCAATGTTACATTGTATCGGATCTAATATATTATCATTATCTATGTTTTCCAATTCTTCAATTAATTGACTTTTTTCTTTTCCACTAGAATATTCCATATCATAACGGCAATTAAAGTAAATGTCGTACAAATAAGACATTGAACCTTGAGATCGTAATTTCCCTTTTAAAAATGGCCATGGAATTTCCGTATATTTCATACATTTATCAAAGGATTGTTTTGTTGATTGTATAAAATCTTTAATTGTTAATTTTTGAGACACATCAATATTAATGTTTAAAAATAGATTATTTAAAAACAATCCAATTGTCTGGGGTATCCTTTGAATGGTAGAAAAATTTTCTTTATCATATAGGGGTCTATTAAAAAAAGGAAATAAGATAGAAATTGTTTTTTTATTTCTTGTATTATTATTATTAAATAATAATTCTTTTTCTTCTTTTTCCAAAGTTGTTTTAAAAAAAATATCACTACATTGAAAAAGATGATATGAAAAAATTGACAAAAAGGTAACAAAAGGTGACACCTGATAAGATGACGATAGTATAAGTAATTGAGAGGATTCTTCTTTTGTTAATAAATACTTTTTAGTGTAACATTTAGTATGTTGTTTATTATAAGATGTTTTTAAAATATTTTGTTTAATTTTAACATTAAAAAAACCATCGTATATTTGATTATTTGTTAAGTATATTGAATACTCCTCAGCAAGTTTATTATAAATATTATATTTTAATGTTTGGTTGTAACAATAAGATATGTAAGAATAGGTATCTTTATCATTATTTGACAAAATCCAAAATGATTCTTCATCCATTGAAATGTATTGATTAATATATGAATGAATAATTTTTGTTGTCCAGGCATCAGTTACTATGTGATTCATTATTAAAACAACAATCAACTTAGAATTAAATAAATATATATATGGTTTTACTGGAATTTCTAATGATAGATTAAATTTTTTATTATAATTTTTTTGGATATCTTCTTTAATTGCATAAATATTATTAAATGATTTAATTTGAAAATAAAAATAGCACTCTGTTAGTGATAAAGCTTTTTGTATAATGGTTGATGATTGTTTATCTTCAATATATATTGTTCTTAACATAATATTATTACCAATAAGTTTCATAAAAATTTTTTGCAAATGAGTTTTTTTTTCAAAATGAATATTTATTTCTTCAGCAAATATAATATTCGTATGTCTATATTGAAATGTTTGATTAAGAAAATACATTTGATATTGTTGAAAAGATAATTGTATATTATTAGGATTAAAATTGACTGGAAGTGTATTTTGATAAGATAAAGAAGTTTTTTGTTTGTTTAAATTTTTAAATTTAAAATTTTTTGCTTTTATTAAATCATAGATTGTTTCATGGTAATAGATATCAGTTACATAAATATGGGGATTAAAAATATTATTTATTTGGTGCATAATTTGGATAGAATTAATTGAATTACCACCAACTTCAAAGAATTTATCATTTATTGTAATTGTTGAATTATTAAGATTTTTTCTCCAGATTTTCAAAATTATTGATGTTTCTTTATTTAGTTTAGTTTCACAATTAGTATTATTTGAAAATAATGATAAAATTTTTTTATTATCTATTTTCATATTTTTTGTTAAAAAAATTTCATTAACATTTTTAAATTTGTTTGGAATAGCATAATTTGGTAAATTATCAATACAATATTTTTTAACTATTTCTTCATCAATAGGATTTTTGTAATCATTTGAAACATAAATTCCATACAATTTTTGATCATTATATATTACTCGACTATACTTTATTCCATCTATTTGATCTATTGTTGATTCAATATCACTTAATTCAAGTCGGAATCCTCGAATTTTAATTTGATTATCATTTCTTCCAATAAATATGATATCACCTGAATCTGTTACTTCTACAACATCACCAGTTTTATACCAAATACCATAAAAATATTTTAATTTATTTTGATTATTTAAAAAACCTCTTGTAACACCAATTCCAGTAATTAATAGTTCACCATAAGATAAAGAATTACATTCTTTTAATATTTTATTTTTCATATTTTTTATAGGTTTTCCAATATTTTGTGGATTATCATTTTTTCTCATAACTTTAAAAATACAATATCCTGTTGTCTCAGTTGGTCCATAATTTTGAATTGTTAATACATTATTATTAATCATATCATTAAAAAGTTTTTTAGGTAATTTTTCTGCTCCAACAATCCAATATTTTAATAATGACATTTCTTTTTTTTCTTCAATATTAAATGAAGATACTAAACCAGGAAATAACATAGCATGGGTAATATTATATTTTAAAATATCATTTATAAAATTTGATGAATCAAAGTATTGTAATTGTGATTGATATATAATTCCACCATTACATAAATTTCCAAAAATTTCAAGAATACTATTATCATAACAAAGTCTTGTAAATTGATAAATTGTAGAAAATGTTGATAAATAAAAATTTTTAGTACTTTGAATTATCATATTAATGATTGAATCTTGGTTTATACATATTCCTTTTGGTTGACCAGTTGTACCTGATGTATAAATTATATAAGCTAAATTATTTCCTATACAACGATATAAATGTTTATCATAATAACATTTATATGAATTATATATATAATCATTTTTTTTTATTATAAAAAGTCCATTACTTTCTTTAAAATATTTTTCTTTCCTTTTTTGTGGTAAATCATTATCTATTGGATTATATGAACCACCAGAATAAAGAATACCAAGAATATTAAAAATATCATTTATATCTTTATTAACTTCTATTGGTATAATTGTTTCTGGTACTAATGTTTCACCAACTTCTTTAAAATAATCTTCTTTAATAAAAAAAGAACGTTGAATAATTTTTTTTAATGTATCATTATAAGTAAGATTAATATCTTCTGTTTTTATACATATATTATTTGGAGTTAATAAAGATTGTTTGATTAAAAGGGATGAGATTGTTTCCTTATAATATATTTTATTATAATATTTTGAATGATTTAAAATGTCTTTAGTTATTTCATTAAGTGTAATATTTAGAAAATTATTAAAAGTTGAATTTTCCAAAAAATTTTTTTTTTTATGAAGAATAATTTTTATTTCTTCCCCTGTAACAATAAATATTGATAAATTATTTTTTGTATCATGTTGAATTTCATTATAAATATTCTTATTTATCTTTTCATTGTATTCATTACTAATCATAATAGGAATATTATCATCTATATAGTTATAAGTACATATATCACAATATTTTAACAATTTTACCATTGTTTTTTGAATTGATTCTAATATAGAATAATTATCAGTTACTTCAATCATAAATGGCATAACATTTACATACATACCAATAATATCTTTTAATAAAATATTTTTTTGTCTTATATCAAAAGGAATGTTAAAACATATTTTGTTGATGTTCAATGCTATTGATAAAGATTTTGACAATACTTTTAATAAGTAAATAAAAGGAGTTGTACTATTTTTAATTGAAAAACTTTTTATAATAGAACTATACTTTTTTAAATTCAAAATACAGGTTGAAAATTTATTTGAATGAC
Source organism: Strongyloides ratti (assembly GCF_001040885.1). Taxonomy (NCBI): domain Eukaryota; kingdom Metazoa; phylum Nematoda; class Chromadorea; order Rhabditida; family Strongyloididae; genus Strongyloides; species Strongyloides ratti. Next base: position 2,669,121 of record NC_037309.1, on the reverse strand, counting down.
CATATTGTTGAATTTTATTTTTTTGATATTTAATAATTTTTTTACAATTATCCAAATATTTTTTTAATTCACCACCAATTAAATTTTCAAAATATTTTGATTTAAAATTACTAATTATTTTAATTCTTTCATTAATATTAATATTTTTATTTATTTTATATACATCTGATTCTATTATTTTGTTTAATAATATCATTGAAGTACCATCAACTATTGTATGTCCAATATTTAAATATAAATTACTTTTTATATGATCAAAAAAGACATGAATCCATGGTTTTACAAATAAATCATTATATGAATATTGATAAAAATTTTGATTAATTTCTGTTACATTGTTAACTAATAAAAAGGATTCCGTTAAACTTAAAAAACGACAATAATAATGACCATCATTTAAGTATACAACAGATCTTAAATTTGGTTGAATTTTTAATAAATAGTTCATGTTATATGTTAATAATTTATTGTTAAAATTTTTTATCTTTATTTTAATATAATTACCATATTTCTTATTCATTTTTGGTTTTTTAATATTTTTTTCCATATACTTTATTATTGATATGACAAATGTATTCACTTCAATATTATTAAAATTTATGTGTTTTTCAATATTCTCCACATCTTTTTTAACTGATTTCACTAATTTTTGAGATATAATATTTACAAAATCTTTAATAATTGAATTTTCAAAAAGTATTTGAACATTAGCTGGAATTTTAAGTTCATGACGTATTGTTGAACATACTATTGCTCCAGAGATAGAATTTCCACCTAATTCAAAGAATGATTTTGTAGTGTCAATGTCATTGTCAATTTGAAGACATTCCTTAATTATTTCTATGATTTTATCATTTAAATTTTTGTTAATCAATTCTTTTAAAATGAATTTAAAATTTTCAACCAGTTCTTTTATTTTTTTCAATGAAAAATAATCTTTATTGTATTCTATTTGAAGGTGTATGTTATCATTAACAATTTTTATTGTCCATGTTTGATCAAATTTACCAACAATATTTTTTTCTTCTACTATTTCAACAGAAATATCATCATCTATTTGAATAATATTTTCCAAATTAAAACTATCTAAAATAAACATAAAAGAATATTTTTGATTGTTTATTTGTTTATTCAACAAGTTTTTAATTAGTATTTCATATGGAGGAACTTCATTTGATAAAACCTCTGTCAAGTTTTCTTTTATCTTTGATAGTAATTTAATTTTATTGGTCTCATTAAAATTTAAAATAAATGGAAATGTTTCAACAAAATATCCAACTGTTTTTAAATATTTATTTGGTCTATTCATAATTGGAATGTTAATGACTATCTCATCATTATAAAATTCTTTTAATGATTCTCCAAATGAATATATTAAGAAAGAAAAATAATTATCTGATTCAATTTTGTCAAAGTTTATATCAATAATTGCTTCAAAGTTGTGAACAAATTTTTTTTCATAAATAATATTTTTAACTGATTTTAAATTTTCAAAATTATCTTTCCATCGACTGTTGTATTCTAATGCATAATCAAAATAAGATACTATTTGATTATTTTTTATCAGATCTAAATTATTTCTAAATAATTGTTTAATTTGATCTTTAATAATGGTAAATGAAAAACCATCAATACTAATGTGATGAAATGTAATCCAAAATTGTTTATTTGAATTGACATTAACTTTTATTGGTATATCATTAGAAAGATTAAATAAAATATTTGACTGTTCTTGATTATATTGGAAATTTAAGAAACATTCCGTCATTGACAAGGCCTGTTGTATTAAATTAAATTTTTTTCTAATAAATATACTACGTAATGTTATGTTAAATTTTATCAAACTTTGTATTATGTATTTAATTTTAGATATTGAAAGGTCTTTGTTAATTGTTAATTTCCATTTAATGATATATTCATCATTTTTTCTTGAATATTCATTTGCAAACCACATATACTTTTGTCCATATGTTAAAGGAATATTTTTTGGTATTTTACAATGAATCATAGGTACTTCATTAATTTTTGTCTTTGAAAAATGTATACAATTATTTTCATATAGTTTTGACAATGTTTTATATTTAAAAAAATCTTTTAAAGAAATATTTATTCCATACTTATTTTCGAGATCTTGAACAATCATCATCAAGGTAATACTATTTGCACTTTTATCAAAAATATTATCATTAGGTGTTACGTAACTTCCTGGTAAATAATAATTTAAAATATCTAATATTTCATCTTCATATTCTAAATAAGTATTTGATGTATTAAAAACTTTTTCGTCATCATCAATTAAAGGATTAATTTGACTTAAAAAATGTTTATCAATTTTACCATTTATGTTAAGTGGAAGATTTTCATAATGTATAAAATATTGTGGAATCCAATTATTTGGTATATATTTACTTAGTATACTTTTAAAGTCACATCTTTTAGTGCCTGTATAATGTGCTACTAAAAAAATATTTTTTGTACTTTTATTTGTAAATAATGTTACACAAACGTTTTTGATATTAGTAAGTTGATATAAATAATCTTCAATAATTGAAATGTTAATTTGATGTCCATTTATTTTAATAAATGAGTCATTACGACCAACAAAAATAAATGTATTCTTATTTACATTATATGATACGATATCACCAGTCACCAGACATCTAATATGTTCATTTAAATATATAAAACTATTTTTTGTATCATCATTATAAATATAACCACGTGAAACACCTTCTCCAAATGTTACAAAATATTTTCCACCTGAATTTGATGGTAAAATATATTTTTTGTCATTGTCAATAATTCCACAACATGTATTTTGAAAAAAATGTCCTATCTCCTTTGGATCTGATTCTTTTCTCATGTCTTTTACATTAGTATATATTGAATGTTCAGTTAATCCATATTCTTGAAATATTTTTAATTCATTTGATGAATTATAAAGAATATTTAAAATTTCATTTTTAAGTGTTTCACCACCATACAACAAAACTTCTACATTTGATAACAATTTAATTTTATCCATATTTAATCTTTCTAAATAGGCTGGCATAATATAAGCATGAGAAATTTTATATTTCAAAAAGTTTTCCAAATTTGGTATTTTTGATTTTGATAAAATAATATTTGAACCATTAAAAAAAGATTGGAAAATATCAATAAAAAATATGTCAAATGAATGGTTAACAACTTGATAAATGGTACTATTCTCATTTATGAAAAATTTTTTTGTATATGCTGTAATAAGATTTAGAAGACCATTTAATTCAGAACAAACTATTTTTGGTTTTCCGGTAGATCCTGATGTTGATGTTAAATAAAATATATCTGTAACTTTTCGACAATTTCTATTAATACATACAGAATTTATTTTTATTTGAATAATTTCTTCAAAAGTTATTTCATTAATGTATAATACTTCTCCAATCTCATTATATTGATATAGTTCATTTTCAGGATTTAGTAAAAAGATTGAAAATTTTGAGAATGATAATGCTAAAATAACTTTTATTAAATTAATATTTCTATCAAAATGAACGACTATTGGTTTGTCGGGAATATCTATTTCTCCAAAAATGTTAAAATAATATAATTCAATTTGAAGATATAATTTAACTGCTTCGTTAAATATATTTTTAAAACTATAAATTTTTCCACTATTCTCTTCTATAATTTTTGAGTCTCTTAAATTAGTTTGCTTCTTTAAAATTTTGCAAATGTCAGAAGTTTTAATATAACTTTTTTTTTGTATCATATTTTTAATATTTATATTCTGGTAAATATTATAGTCATTTAAAGGAATATTTAGAGAATCATGTAAATGTTTAATTATTAATAAAAATCCATTAATCCAGGATTTCATTTGACTTTGATTAATTGTATTTTTATCAAATTTAACATTTACATCAATAGATGATTCATTTTGCATAAATGTCCAAACTTCTCTACACTCAAGATATGATGATTTCATTTTTTTAATTTTGTAGCCATTAGTTGATATTTTTGAAGGATCTTGAATAAACATAACATCAAATAAGTTTTTTTCTTTATTTTTAACCAATAATTTTATCTCATCATATGGGAATTGTTTGTGACATAGATGTTCTTGAAAAACTAAATCATTTGTAGTCATGATTTCTATCAATCTTGAATTTTTATTTATTTTATTAAAAAAAGGTATAATGTTTATGAATAAACCTATTGTATTATAAAATCTGTGATTTGGGCGATATTCACATGGAATACCAATTCCAATATTTGTTTTTCCATGAATTTTGTATGTTATAATTTTATAAATTGTTAGAAATATAGAAAAAATTGATATATTATATTCCATACTAATTTTTTTAAGAATATTAACAAAATTTAAAGGAATTTTAAAATTTAAATATTCAATTTCTTCATTTTCATTTTTCAATGAATGTTGTTCTTCTTCATCCATTTCTACACTAGAGAGTAACTTTGTAAAATATTGCTTATCAACTTCAAATTGTTCACTTTTATGATAATCGTCTTCTATTCTTTGATAATCATCATAACTATATTTTTCAAATAAATTATCTTCATAACTACTTAAATAATCAAGTAAAAATTGAAAACTTCTTCCATCTCCAACAATATGATGTAAAAGAATTATTAAAATTAAATAACCATTTTTAATTGATATTTCTGCTTTTAAAGGAATTTGTTTATCTTCGAAAGTTATATTTTTATTCATTTTCTTACTTGTTTGGTATAATAAAATAAATGATTCTGTTCGACTTAATCGTTCTAGTGTATTTTGATCATTTAAAGTAGTTCTTAAAATATTAATTGATGACAAAATTTTATTTATTTTGTTTTGTAGATGTTTTATTGAAATATTGTCAAATTTAAAATAAATTTTTATACCTTCACACATTTTAGAAAAAAAATTAAAATCATATTTTTTTATGAATAAGAAACGTTTTTGACTCCATGTTGGGACAAGTTTATTTGCTTTCGGTACACAAGTAAGATTATTTATGTTATTTAATAATTCTTCCGTTATATATTTTATTACTTTATTTGGAGTGTTATATTTTATTAAAAACATTGGTTCAAGTATAGTATTTTTTTCGAATGTTTCTCGAATTTTATATTCAAGAAGTGATAATTGCAATGAATCTATACCATATTCAATAAATGTTTTATCATAGTTAATGTTATTTATGTCATATCCAATAACACTACTTTCCAAAAACGTTTTTATAATCATTTCTATTTTAGAAAAAGTTGTTTCATTTTTATCAACAATGTTTATTGTAATATTTCCATACAAAATTGGATTATTTTTAAAATATATTTGTACTTTATTTGTTGTATTAACAATTTTAATATCATTATTATAAAGTAAAAGATATGGTAGTTTCAGTGATATCTCAATTCTACACTCTCTTGGAATATTAATATTACTTCTTTTTAACAATTCTTCTAAAATATGATCCCAACTCCATATTTCATTATATTCAACTCCATTTATATATTTATCAGAACAATTTAGCAAATCTATGTAATTAATATCTTCAAATTTACCTAAATACAAATAATAAAAATTAATTGTAATTCAACATACAATTTTTTAAGGTAAATACATAATTACTATAATCAAGTATGATAGAAGAAATAGATATAAACAAAGAATCATCGTAGTATTTATCAATAAAATCTTTTATTAATAATTTTAATTTGTTATGCAACAAATTATTTATGTTCATCATCAAAAAATAATAAACAGTTTAATATTTTTATCTATTTAATAGAAATATCAGTATATATAAAAGATACTTTTTAATTAGAATCATTATTAAAAGAGTAGCTAATTAAAATTGAATTTTGGCTATTTTTCTTAATAAAACATTATAACAAATACTAATATAAAAATTTTTATCAAATTTAAATTTATTGTTCTAGTTAAAATCAATTTTGATATAAAGTATGCTAATTTTTTTAATTTATAAAAATAATTAACATTTTTTTAAAACCATATTATAGTATTATAATATTAGAATTTAATTTCATATGCTTGAAATCAAGATTTCGAAGTAAATTGATAAATGATACCTTTAATAATTTTAATAATTTTGTTATTTGAAATTAATAATTAAATAATAAAATGATTATAATAGTGGTTTCACTTTTATATTAAAACTATTGTTAGATACATTATTACCTTTAATTATTAAAATGATAAACAAGTAATTGTAAAACCAAATATAAGAATAAAATATTTTATTTTTGGCATTTTTTAATAATAGAATACTTTAATTTATAATAATTATTAAGTAATATTATGTTAGATATCTGTTTGCCTTTGGTAATGTCCTCGATACAATTGACTTGCACTTTTACTTCTCATTCTTTGTAATTCATCAGGATGATAAGCTAATGGAATACATTTGTAATGCGCTCTTGATTGGGGACGACTTTGTGGTCTTGTTGGAGATAAACTTTTATTTCTAGCTCGTTCTTTAGATCTTGATTGTTGTCTTTCATATTTTCTTTTACTATCTCTATATTGTCTAATAAATGGTTTTGGTGGTTCTGAATCCCATTGTGTTCTCCATGGTGGTACAGATCCTTTAGGATATTCTTGTCTTTGACCATCATTAAGTTGCCAATCAGCAAAAAATGGACGTTCTTTTGATGAAGATCTATAATGTGGATCATGTTTTCGATAACCTTTTTGTGATGGTGGTCTTGAAAAATGTCTAGATTCTGGTCTAGATTCAAAACCAGCTGGAATTGCTGAAGTAAATGTACCAGCTATTCGAAAGTAATAAAAAAGAACAATAGCAAAACAAATTGACTACAATATAAAATTATAAGATAATGATAATAAGTCTTACAAAATGATAATATTTTTAACTTACATTTATACCTATTGACATTACGAACTCAGCAACACTCATTGTTAGCTGTTCATTAAATACATCACCTGACCACCACAATACAGCATAAGCAGTTGTCAGCATTATATTTGGTATAACAGAACAAAACCATGGCCATATAGCAGCAGGACATCTTTTAATAGTTCCATAAAGTAATGAAATAGAAGCAAAAATATGAATAAAATTGAGACCAAGACATATTACGACAATTGTAAATAATGCTATAAAAAAATAAAACAAAATTTAAAATTAAATAATAAATACCATTAACACGTCTTCTTTCAGGTGTTTCTGTATACAAAGCATAAAGTCCAGGAAAACGTGCAGCAAAACCATCCAAACCATGATTAAATGGAACTTGTCTATTTTCATATTCCCATGTTAATCCTCTTACATAACTTACTTGCCATCCAAGAACACCATATTGAATTAAACAAAATAACTTTAATCAAAAAATGTTTTTTATAATTATATAATTAAATATTTTAACCTACAATACTCCAACCAGCAACACATATCGAAGATGCTCTAAGACATGCATATGGATCTGTCATTTGATAATAAAAAAAAATAAATATAAAAAAGTTTTACATATATTTTATAAATATATAATAATAATATTGTTGGTACTACAAAGTATAATAATAATAATAAAAGTAAAATAAAGTAAAAATAGAACGTTTATAACCATATAATGTGAGTTTTAAATATATAATCAATTAACAATTTTAGTATTACCTTATAATTTTGAATTCAATAATCTCTTTTAATTTTTAATATGAAGACTATAACCAGAAAATATATATATATGTATGATGCTTATATTAATTTACCTTATAATAATAAGGATATATAAAATTATAGTATAATATACAAAAAGATAAAAATATATATATATATATGTGTTATGAGTTTAATAATTTTACTATAATATATGTAAATATACAAGAGATATTACTGCTAACTTTCTATATTACATTAAACGTATACTGATAAAATATCAATAAAAATTTTACTTATAATATAAAAATGAAATATTATTGATGTTAAGACTTGAAAAAGTGTAGGAGGTCAGATATGGTGCAATAACTTGTACAATAATATATAAATAATATTTGTTTAGTTAAAGATATTATATTTATATATAATAATAGACAATATATAAAATTAGAATATTATAGCAGTTGTCAATAAGTATCAAAATATAATATTTATTTTTTTTTATTAAAATTAAATATTTTTTTTTATATAACAATATAAAACTATAACAAATTTTTTCTAAATAGCATATGATTAATGTATAAATATTTATAATTTATAAAAATAAAAATAAAAAAAAATATTCTAAGAATAAAAATTTAATATCACAAATTCTTATTTACATACTAATTTTAGATTTATGATTATATTTTTTATATTCTTTTTCAAAAAGTACATATAATATCTATAATTTATGCAAAAATTTTACTAAGTTTCCATTACAATTTTACATAAATAGTTTAATAAAATTTAAAATTAATTTTTTTAATATGTTTGAAAACTTTTTTTTGACAAACAAAGTTAAAATTTTTTTTTATTTAAAAAATTTGTTGTACTTTTTTACTGGAAATATTTTGAATCATACAAATATGATATAAGTACTATCGTCAAGTCATTTTATGAATATTAATTATGAATATAAAAATAAAAATAAAACAAAATTTATGGAAATTTTAATTTAAATCAAAAAATATTTTAAACTTAATTAAAAAAGTTGGTTTAAATTAAAAAAAAAAAGTTTTAAAAATTGATTAAATATTTTAATTATTTTTTATATATTATTAAATACTTTTTGCACTTTAAAAAATATTTAATAATGTTTCTATTTTTAGAAAATCAAAAACTAATAATTTTTGTTAAATTATAAATAAATAATTATAAAAAAAAAGATAACCCCTTAATGTATTAAAAAAAAACAGTACATTATTTTGCTTTATCAGTAAGCAGTATAAGTGTTTTAATTTGATGTATTATTTTTATGTAAATAATGAAAAATTTATCTGAATGTACTTAATTAGTCCTTTTTATAAATTATAAATAGAAATAAACGATAATGTATAATGTATTTCAAGTAATTTATAATTTAATAATATTAAAATTATTTTTAAAAAAGCCACTTCTAGTTAAAAAAACCGACAATATATGTAATAGTACTACTATCATTTATAGCTAAAATATAGTATAAATAAAAAAAAAACTTTGTAGAATTATATAAAATATTCTTTAACTGTTACGCTTTTATTAAAATTATAATATATCAATTATTGAGACGATAAAATTTAACAATATCAATGAAAGAAGTTGAAGTAGTATTATAGTTAAAATACTTTGAAAACAATTTTTTTTCTTGAAATTTTTTTATATTTACTGATTCATCAAAACTTTGGTTATAAAAATTCTTTGTTTTTCTGGTACCTGTTCAATTTCATTCATAAAAATGTGGTATATTTTGTCATTACAAATTATTGTTACAAATGGTAATGCTTCATCAACCAATATTTAATAACTTGTATTTCAATTCTCCAGACATTTGAACTTAACAATGTATTTAATTCAATATTAAAAAATAAAACAAAATTATATTTTTTTGCCATAATAAGTAATGATTATTTTTTGCAAATATAATGTTAAATATTTTCTTTACATTGTCTAAAAATTTTTTTAAACTTTAAATAATTACTTTTCTTCTATCAATTTTTGACATATGTTTATTGTAAAAAGTTAAACAATAATTATGAAAAAAATAATTTTCAATGAATAAACTTTAGTTGATATTACACCGATTTCTGATCTAGAATTAATATGTACTTTACAATAAGATTCTTATGATATATGAAACTTTTAAAAAGTATTTCCTACACCAATTAAAAAGCATTTTTAAGTTTATAGTAATTTAATACATTTAAAATATATGTTGTTTCAACAAGCTTGTAGTATCAAATACATAGATCATCTTAAAATGTTATTGTTTTGTATTAAAAAATTATTTATTAATTTTAATATTTTAAGTAGCACTTCCACTATTTGTTGAAATAGTTTTTTTTTCAGTTATATGATATTCAACACACACTTAACATTAATTGATGACAACGGTTTATATTTTATGTACTTTTTATTTTCATCTAATGAAACTTTTTCAATTTGAAAAAAAAATTTACCTCTTTCTGTATTTATTACACAATCAATCAGATTATTTAAAAATTTCTTTTACATAAATTTTTTAAATGAACTTTTAACTATTTTTTAAACATTGTATAATACATGTAAATAACACATAATCTCCTCATTCTAATTTATTACACTATTATGGTAAATTTTTTTAATACTTAATTGGCTATTCGATATTGTAGCTATATTATTATATAAAAAAAAATATAATTTGTTTGGTATTTTCAATAACTATACTGTCATTTGAAACAATGAAAAATTTAATATTATTATTTTTAACATTGTCAATATTTATGTTAAAGTTTATTAAATTACATTATTATTCTTATTATTATTGAATTATATTATTTTTGAAATCATAGTTTCAAAAGATTCAATTTTGTCATTTTGCGGAAGAAATAAAAAAATTATCTTAACAAATATTGTTACTAATTTTTTTTACCTTTTGAAATTAAAAGAGAAATTTGTTTTTACTAATATGATTGAAAAGCTTTTTATTCAAATAAGAAAAGGTGAACCTCCTTTAACTATTACTAATATATACCAGAAAATTTTGTTGATTTAAATACAACGCAAATATTTTTCCTAATTGTTGAATGACTATTTCTATAAATTGTTAAATAGTAAAATTTGGATGTTTGTCAAAAAAAAAGATACTTTATTAATTTTGTTATACTTTTTTTTTATTAGATAAAATTTTGCAACTAAATTTAATTAAATATTTTCTAATTTTTCTATAATTATTTATAATTTTATTTTTTATATACAACAACAACATTCATTGTTTGGATCAAAATAATGTGAATGAAGATTAATATCACATGGTATACCATGTATAACCCACCTGGTATTAGCTATTCTAATTTGGAAGATAAAGTTTTTGTCAAAGTTTATCTTATCATTAGACAAAATGTGATTTGTTAAAACAGAAATTATTCCTACTGTTTTGAATATGATAATATTTTTACTATTTTTTTTTAATATTATTATTAATAGAAATACTTTAAATTAATATTTATATTTTTTTTTAAAATAAATATTAAAAATATCATCATAATCATCATTTAAAAAATTTTTTTTTAATTTTTATTTCTATTTGAATATTTATAATTTATGATTTACATAAGCAAATATTACAAACATCTTTATTTTATAATTAATAAATACCAAGAAAATAAATTTAAATTATATTTAATATTAATTTTTTTTTAATGTTATCGATATACAATTAAATTGTTAATATGTTTTTTAAGATATTTACTATATATTTTATTCATGTTATATTTAAATTTTAAATAGTAACCAATCATAGGTGTTAAATTAAAAAGAAAAAGAACTCATTTAATTAGTTTTTAATTAAATATAGGATATGTATATATAGTATTGAAATTTTAAACAAAAAATTATTTTATATTTAGATAAATTTTATTAAAGTAATTTTTATAACAACCTTTTAAATTATATCATTTTATTCTTTATAAAACAAACAAATAATTTGACTAAAGATAGATATTATTTATATTTAAACACTTAATGCTTATCATTAATTTTTAAATCATGATTAACACTTTTTTTACACAAATATTTTTACAAGAATTTAAAAAAAAAGTGTTTTTATCGTTGGGTTGTAACGACAGAAGATGATAAATTATTTTAAAAATAAAATACTTTGAGGTGTACTTTAAATATGAATATTTACGTGAAAAAGTAAAGATTTCTATTTTATTTAAAGTTAATTTATCAATTCCCATAAAATTTTCTTTTTCTCATTTATATATATATATATATATATTAAATGTTTATTTTTAGTTATAATAATATATATAACCAATGGTCAAGTAAAACTTTGAAAGTTTAATTAACGTAATTATTTAACTAGATATTAAAAAAGCGGATATTAAAATACAATTTTTTTTAATTACCACTACATTAGAAATTAATAAAACTACAATATATAATTAATTTCATAATAAATCATTTCGTGTATAAATTTATTAAAATTATTAACTTTTCTTATGACCTGTTTTCTACCAATAATTTTAATCATCAAACATCACAATATACATTAGTTTCTTGTTTTATGTATTTATATCTTTAAAATACTTTTTAATATCATTGTACTGACACATTCAATCAAGTCATTTTCTTAAAATACAAGCTTCACATTTACATATTATTCATAAAAACATCATAAATATTAATCTTATGCAGTAGTTATCAAATGATCAAAAATTACATAATAATAATAATTAACATAGATTGTTGTTTAAATAAATTATTTCATAAAAAAATATTTATGATATGTACATAAAAAAAAAGATTTTATCTTTATCTATAATAATTTTTTCCTAATATTTATTTTTTAACAAAATTTTTTATAAAATACTAGATACATATTATGATAAAATAAATCCTTAAACTTATAAAAACTTATTTTTTTTTTAATTTATTGATATTTTTTATTAATTGATACAAAAATTTTCTATAAATACTCCTGATCTTTACAAGATCTCTTGATTGGTATAGTATTACTTATTTTATTGAATTAAATACAACTTGTTAATCACTACTATTGACACATGTTTAATAAAAAAAAAAATAATTATTTATGTGCGCGTCATATATATATATATATATATATATATAATATTTAATATTTCTTAATATAATTAGAAATTATAATTGATAGTAAAAAAAAAAACAGAAATATTTAATAACAATATGTATAATTATTGTTTTAAAATTTTTAAGGAAAATATCTTTCGTTTATTATTTATATATCCTTTTTATATTATCAAAATATTTAGGTATATTATTATATTATTTATCAATACTGACACTAAATATATTATATATAATATAATGTATCATTGATAAAATTATCCCAATTCACCTTTAAGTATTTAATTTTTAAATGACGATTGAATGTTAAGCTGCATCTTTCTCTCTCACTATTTACAATAATATCAAATATTATTTTAACTGATAAGATTATACACATATCAATGTATTAGTCTTTCGCGCAAAAAAAAATGTTATTTTTTATTTAGCATTACTTATACATGATGTAAGAATAAGATTAAAATAATAAATTTTTATACAATATTTAATTTTTTTTATTTGAAAAGAAAAAATATATATTTATTATATACACTTTTTAATGTCTGATAAATGCGTCATTATATCAATAGGATAGTTCATCTCCTTTTAATATTTAAATGGCATATAAATAAAGATATTTTGTTTGATTAATATATCATGTACATTGTAGTATCTGTGTAGTATGTATTTTTCTTAAACTTTTTTTTTTTATTATAATTGATGAATGTAACATTTTGATATCATATTTTTTTTAAATATTTGTTTCTATTGAAAAAATAAATATTTACTAGAGTATTATAAAAAAAATGTTCGATGACCTATTGAAAGAATTAGAGATTTTCCAAAAATTACTATCAAATTAAGATTGTAAAAAAGCGACGACATATAATTCAATGATTAGATTATGCTATATCGCAAATTACATACAATTTTTATATATTTCTTTTACTCTGCATGTTAGAATATATATTTATACATATTCATATACATAGATACTCTTTTATTTTTGATCTTATTCGGCATATCATAAATTTTGTAACACATATAATATAATCTTTTAAGTAAATAATTTTAACACTTCTTTATTTTTATTACTTTTAGATAACTCTTTTTTTTTCAATTAATCATATTTTTAATACTAAAAATTAATTTTTTTTTCTTTATCTCTCAAAAATGACTGTTGAATGCAAAAAAAGATGTATTGGTAAACTTGGTTTTGCAATTGATCGTGGTGGTACATTTACTGATATAATATGTTGTTTTCCTTCTGGAAAGATTGAAAAACTTAAATTATTATCAGAAGATCCAACAAAATATAAATGTGCTCCAACTGAAGGTATAAGGAGATTTTTACAAAAATTTACTGGAAAAAATATTTTAATTGATGAACCTATTCCAACAGGTTGGTATTTTATTATATTTAATTAATTAATTAATTATATATTTTTTTTTCTAGAAAATATTGAATGGATACGTATGGGTACAACAGTAGCTACAAATGCACTTTTAGAAAGAAAAGGAGAAAAATGTGCTTTAATTATTACTAAAGGATTTAAGGATATTTTATATATTGGTAATCAAACACGTCCAAATCTATTTGATCTTAATATTATAAAACCAGAAGCTCCATGTGATAAAGTTGTTGAAATTAATGAAAGAATTTTAGTTCCAATAGATAATGTATATAAAGATGTTGAATTTAAAATTGATGGATTATATGGTTCATGTGGTCATTTAGATGGTTTGATTATTGAATCACCAATTGAATCATCAAATATTGAAGAACAAATAAAATTATTAAAAGATGAAGGTTATACATCATTAGCTGTATCATTTGTTAATTCATACGCCTATCCTGGTCATGAAAGATATGCTGAAAGTATAGCATATAAATTTGGTTTTGAACATGTATCAGTATCTCATAAAGTTTCAAATATGGCAAAATTTGTCCCAAGAACATTTACTACTGTAACAGATGCTTATTTAACACCAATAGTTAAAAAATATATTGAATCATTTAAAAAAAATTTTAATGATAATTTAAAAGGAATTAATTTAGAATTTATGCGATCTGATGGTGGTTTATGTGCAATAAATGATTTTATAGGATGTAGAGCAATCTTATCAGGACCAGCTGGTGGTATTGTTGGTGTATCTATAACAGCTTATGATAATGAAACTAAACAACCAGTAATTGGTTTTGATATGGGTGGAACATCTACAGATGTTTCTAGATATGCAGGAGAATTTGAACATACATTAGAAACTCAAACAGCAGGTGTAACAATTCAAGTCCCACAAATGGATATTCATACTGTAGCAGCTGGTGGTGGATCAAGATTATTTTTTAGAGATGGTCGTTTTATTGTTGGTCCTGAATCAGCAGGTTCAGATCCTGGTCCTATATGTTATAGAAAAAATGGCTACTTAACTATTACTGATGCAAATGTTGTTCTTAAAAAAATAATTCCAGATAGATTTCCTAAAATTTTTGGTCCAAATGGTAATGAACCATTAGATTATGATGCATCATATAATGAATTTGAAAAATTAACAAAAAATATAAATTCTTATCTTAATGAGATGGGACAATCATCATTATCAATTGAAAATGTTGCAGAAGGTTTTATTAATGTTGCAAATGAAACAATGTCAAGACCAATAAGAACATTAACAGAAGGTAAAGGTTATAATACTGCAGCACATGAACTTTGTAGTTTTGGTGGTGCTGGTGGTCAACATTGTTGTGCTGTAGCTGAAAAATTAGGTATAACAAAAATAAAAATATCACCACATTCTGGTTTATTATCAGCATATGGAATTGGTGCTGCTGATACTGTTACAGATACAATATGGCCATATAATGATGATCTCTTAATAAATGAAAGAAAAAGACAATTTTTAACAAAAAAAATAATAAGTATGATGAAAGAAACTAAAGATAATTTACTTAATAATGGTTTTAAAAATCTTGATGTTCATCATAAAGTTGAATTTTATCTTCGTTACCATAAAACTGATTCAACAATACCAATAATTGTTGATATATCTAGAACTGATGTTAATGGTATATTAAAGTTAGAAGAATTAGAAAAAGCTAAAGAAGGATTTGAATTATTACATAAAAAACAATTTGGATTTGTTCATAGTGATCGCAAAGTAATTGTTAAAGATATACGTGTTGTAGCATCAGCAAAACGTTTTTCATATCCCAAAATAGAAAATATAAACAATAATTCATTAACTAATAATTATGAATATGAAGAAATAGTTAAATGTTTTTTTAATGGAAAATGGATGGAAACAAAATGTTTATTACTTGAAAAATTAAAATGTAATAATATAATTGATGGACCAGCATTAATATTAGATTCTGATTGTACTGTTGTTGTTGATCCTAATTGTATTGCTACAATAACAAATGATGGTTCAATTAATATTGATGTTCAAGATAGAGGATTAAAAAATATTGGTATTAATTTAAATCCTATACATTTAAGTATATTTAGTCATCGTCTTATGAGTATTGCTGAACAGATGGGTAAAGTACTAGAAAGAACAGCAATTTCAACAAATATTAAAGAAAGATTAGATTTTTCATGTGCATTATTTGGTCCTAATGGTGATTTAATAGCTAATGCTCCACATATTCCTGTTCATTTAGGTGGTATGCAAACAGCAGTTAAATATTTAATTAAATTAAAAGGACCAGGTGGAATTAAAAAAGGTGAAGCTGTATTATCTAATCATCCTAAAGAAGGTGGTTCACATTTACCTGATTTAACTGTTATAACACCAATATATATATCAAATGATAATATACCTGATTTTTATGTTGCTAATAGAGGTCATCATTCAGATATTGGTGGATTAGTTCCTGGATCAATGCCACCAAATTCAACAACAATATTTGAAGAAGGTGCTGTATTTAAAAATGCATTTACAATTGTTGAAAATGGTATATTTTTAGAATCAAAAGTAATAGATGCATTAAATGAACCAAGTAAACAAATTGGTTGTACAGGAACTAGACAATTAGCAGATAATTTAGCAGACTTAAAAGCACAAATTGCTGCAAATCAAAAAGGAATTTCACTTCTTACAGATCTTACAAATGAATATGGTTTGGATGTCGTAAAAGCTTATATGAATCATATTACAGAAAATGCTGAAAAATGTGTACGTGATTATTTTAAATCACTTCATAATTCATTATTAACATCAAAAGATATGATGGATGATGGTACAATTATAAATTTATCAATAAAAATTGATAAAAATAATGGTGAAGCAATATTTGATTTTACAGGAACAGGACCACAAAGTAAATATAATTTAAATGCTCCTGAAGGTGTTGTTAAAGCAGCTATTATTTATTGTATACGATGTCTAGTTGGACGTGATATACCATTAAATCAAGGATGTCTAAATCCTGTTAATATAATAATACCACAAGGTACAATATTATCACCAAATGAAGATGCAGCAGTAGTTGGTGGAAATGTTTTAACATCTCAACGTATTTGTGATGTTATACTTAGTGCATTTGAAGCATGTGCTGCTTCACATGGTTGTATGAATAATATAACATTTGGTAATGAATATATGGGAGGATATTATGAAACAATTGGTGGTGGATCAGGAGCAGGTAAAAATTTTAATGGAAGATCTGGTGTTCATACACATATGACAAATACAAGAATAACTGATCCAGAAATTGTTGAAGCAAGATATCCTGTTATTGTAAGAGAATTTTGTATAAGACAAGATTCAGGAGGAAAAGGAAAATATAATGGTGGTAATGGAATAATAAGAAAACTTCAATTTAGAGCTCCAATGACATTATCTGTTTTAACGGAACGTCGTATAACAAAACCATTTGGTTTAAATGGTGGTAATCCTGGAAAATGTGGTGTTAATTCAATAATATCTTTAAACGGTGATAAAAAAGATATAGGAGGTAAAAGTACTGTTAATGTTTCTGCTGGAGAAATATTAGAAATAAAAACTCCAGGTGGAGGTGGTTATGGTATTCCAAATACCTAATTTACACTTATATAATATGATTTTTTTTATTTTATCTTAATATTTTAATTTTGTTTTATCGTTAGTTATTAATAATTATTTTTATTAATTAAACGTGCCATTTTTTTTATAATAAATTGTTGGTAAATTTTTTTTTTTATAAATAATACATAAAATATTTATAAAAAAGATATTTAAAAAAAGAGTAAATTATCATGTCTATTATTTTTATATTATCTTTTTTTTCGCTATAAAAGAATTTGTATAGCTAATAATATCTTTCAAGTATTTTTAACACCTGGTTTTAAGTAGACATCCATTTATAGACAAGTCAATGATATCAGGTTTTTCACTATTAAATAGCTAATATTAACCAGTATTTTTTATTTAAAAAAAATTTTTTTTACATTAATCAACTTTCACTTTGACATATTTTGCTTATTCATTGCTTTTCTTCCAAATATGTATGTATATATATATTTATATACATAAACATATAATATTAAAAAGGTTAAAAACATGGATTTATCAATAAATGTTTACTTCGATTAAGAATATGTCTTCTTAAAATCTGGATTAGCGTAAAAAGTAAGAGGTGGGCCTAATAATTGTAGAATAAATGTATATTTTTCACAATCACTAATTTTTTACAAAAGAAGCTTTCACTTTTTTTTTACTTTTATTAAAATTTAAAAATATATTATTTTATATATTATGGATAATATTAAATGGTTGGAAGATCATTATTGTTGTTATGTCATTGATACTAGTACACCTGATGCATTAGAAAAAAGTTTTAATGCTTGGTTAAAAGTACGTTTATAAAAAATATATTTTATTTTAATTTATTAATATAAATTTTTAAAGAGCTCTCCATCACAAGAATATAATATATGTTATCAATTTCAATCTACAATACCAGATACATATTGTGATACATCAAAAGAATATTCTAATTATTATCTTAACAATATTAATTATTTTAATTATCCAATTACAAATGATTGTGGTATTTTAAATAATAATACAACAACAGAAATATCATCAAATATACCAAGAATAGAAAATGAAAAAAAACAACCACGTAAACGTAATAGTCATCGAAGAACTTCAGGAACAAATTTATATGGAAGACCATATTGTCCTGGAAGACCACTTTCAATGTCAGAAAGATGTCGAATTATTGAGTTACATCGTCAAGGAATGAAAGTAAATGCAATTTCAAAAGCTTTATGTGTTAGCCATGGTTGTGTTTCTAAGATAATTAGCAGGTTAGAATTTTTAAATTTTTGTTACAAAAAATATATATAATATTATCAATTTTAGGTTTCGTGAAACAGGTTTATTATCACCTTTTTCAAATTCTGAAAATAGAAGAAATAGGAAAGGAATAAAAAGTAATAACAATAATTTAAACAACAACAACAATAACAACAATAATAATAATAATAATAATAATATAGGTATTGTAAATAAAAACGTAAACAGCAGTCCACAAAGTACATGTGATACATTTGTTATTTCTTCTAACATCACTACAGATGTACAAGTTTCTGGAACAAACTAAATTAATAAACTCAAAGTTAGGATTTTTGCAAAAAAAAAGTGTTATTATAATTAATAAAAATATCTCATATTATTTACATTTTTAATTGTCCCAACAATTGAGTTTAATATAATTAATTAATTTTTTTTTGCATATGTAGGATTATTTAATATCATTTTTTCTTTTCTTTAATTAAAAACTTTTATAAATGATTGTTAAAATTAAATAACTAATTTTGTTTTTTTTTTTGTAATAAAGGATACCATGATATTTTTTAATATATAGTAATTTGTTATCTTTTTTTCTTTAATAATTATTATAATTATTTCATATTTAAGTGTAGCATAAATTTATAATTATTTTAAATAACTAATTAATTATTATGTTAAATACCTTATAAAATTTTAAAGTAATTAATTAGGAATTTTAATAACACTATAATAACATAATCATTTTTCCAACTTCTTAAACCATTATATAATTAATATAAATTGGTATGATTATAAATAAAAAAAATATATAACTAAATATTAATATAAATAATTTCTTCTTAAAAACATGCTCATATTTAGTAAGTAGAAAAAAAAAATTTAGATTATACGATAATAATAAAATAAATCAAAAATAATTATAAATGACTATATAAATAATCTTTAAAAAAGTATTTTTATTTTAAATGAATATAAACAACAATAGATTATACCAAAATATTGTTTAAAAATTATTTGCTTTTTAATTTACTAGTATTATAAAAGAAAAGATTTTTTTTTAAAATAAAAAAAAAGGGTTTAAATGATAGTTAGATATATGTAACATTTATTGTAAACCAGCCGCTATGATAAGAAAGATTGTAAACTTTTGTTATTTATGTATATTTAAGTTAAATCGTTATTTTAAACATTCATTGATTTGAAGTATCTTGTTGGTTAATGGAAACATTAAATATAATGAACAAAAATAAAGAAGTGTCACCATATATGAGACAACTCACATTACTCTACACAATAACTATAAAATCTTTTATTAAGCGATAAAATTATTCTACATTTTTATTATAAAGCTAGTTTTTTTTGCGCATCTCATTAAATATCTTATCATTTAATCTTTTTTTGGTATAGGTAATGAAAGCCAATAATCAATTTACCATTCATTCTTATCTTACTTATTTTTGTCTGTATTATTTTTTTAAAAATTAACTGACATTGTACATTGTTAAAAAAAATTTATTACTTTTAAAATTTTATATTCAAATCAATTACATTATTTTAATAACTATTTTTTTTTCTTTAATGACATCGAAAAATATTAATTAAAAGCAATAAGAAATTTTTGTGTAGTAAAATAATAATATAATATATTTTATTTTTATTTTTCACATATTTACACATAAACAATTGAATATTTATTTTAAAATACACTCACATTAATAAAATTTTAATATATCTTATGATTTTAAATTTTTATTTTATCTTAATAATGATTATTAAACTTTGAAACATATCTTTTTTATATCTTAATCTTTAAAGAATGTTTTTTGATATTTTATATATATTTTTAATTTACTTTTAGAATGTCGTTACGTTTTTTAATATTTATTATATTATTATTCAAAGAAATTACTTTTGCTGCTGAAAGTTGTACTTTTGTGGCAGGAAGAGTATTATGTCGGCATAATCAAACTCGTGTTATAGGAACCAACGTTGAATTATGGGATGAAGATAGTGTTGGAGTAAGTTTTATTTTTTTTAAATATAATATAAATAAACAATATTTTATAGTTTTTGAAATTTTTTGATCCAGATGATAGAGTTACAATATTTACAATTCAAAATGAAGATGGGTTATTTGATATAAGTGGTTGTGCAAGTGATCAAAATTGGTTTTATAATTTACCAAATAGACCAGAATTCTTTCTTAAAGTTATGCATAAATGTAACTCTGATAAACCAGAACTATTGGTTATTAAACCAAGTTTTCAAATCTTTGTACCAGAAATGTATGATTATCACATTGAACATCCAATAATTTTAGACTAACAATATTTATTTTTAAAAATAATTTATAAAAAAAAAATTTATTTTTATCTTCTCGAAAAATACTACCGCAATGTTAATTAATTAAAACAACTATTTTTTAACCGTACAAATAAAAAATATTAACTTTGATTTTTTTTTTCAATAAAAAATATAAATTATTAATTGAATATAAAAATTTTATATTAAAATTTGAACCAAAAAATAAGCTCTAAATATTATAAAAAAAAATTATCAATGAATGTGACTCAAAAATAACATTTAATTATTTGTTCAAATAAAAATATTTTCTACTAAGAAAATCAAAATACCAATGAATAATTATATTAAAATTTTAAAGTTCCCGAACATTTTATTTTTTAACATTTTTTTTTAAATATTTATATTTTAAAAAACATTATAAATTAAGTTTTGTTATTTAGAAAAATATATAAAAGAAAAGAAAAAATATTAAAAAATATTTTTAAAATGAAATTCTTTAATTCATACTTTTTTGTGGGCCTCCCTTTATTACTTTTGGCAGGGATTACTTTTCAACAACCAATGAAAGTTTTACCACAAGTGCCACAACAAAGAGTACAAGTTCAACCACAATCACCAAATCAATCTAATAGACCACAAGTTTTATCTGGCCAACCAAGACAAGAACAATTTAATAATGGAGTACCTATACCATTAGTTTTAACAGATCCAGAAAAACAACTAGAACCATTAGTAAGACCAGACCAACAAAAACAACAAGAACGCGATGCTAAAAATCAGGGTTCTGAATTTGATAGATTTCCTTCATCTGAAAGTGATATGAATAATAATCAAATTGGTAATTTCCCGGTTCCAGGTATGAATCTTTATCCTTCTGTTGCAAGAAGTTTAATGTTTAGAGCAGATGTTTCTGAACCAATGGAAAATAACCAATTAGATGATTATAATCCATTTTCTCCCAATAAACCATTTAATAATGGTATAGAAATACCAACTCAATTAAATTTAGTTGAAAATCAAGCAAAAGAATATTTTGAAGTTTATGGAAATTCTGCAGCTAGAGCACATCAATTTTGTAATATATATAGAAATACAATACATACCAGTGAATATTTACAACATTATTGTAATTATATTACTTCAAATGTTCAAAATTCTGAAACATTTTAAAAAAAATGTTAGATAAATCTAATTTTCTATTTGATAATATTAAAAGAAAAAATAAATTACATTTTTTAATTATAAATAATTTTCTTTTAAATAAATCATGAAATAAAAAATTACTTTAAAAAAATTATACAATTTAATAAAATGATATACATCTTTTTTGCTTCATTATACCAAACATATTATTTTTTTCGTGAATTATAAAATTGAATTATTCTAAATATTATCTTTCAAACATATCAATGTTACATGTTAAGATAGGCTCATTTAAATCAGATAAGACAGCATTAATATATTTAATACCAATTTGTACACCAACAAGTAATGATTTAACACCAAAACCATGGGTTAACATTGAGTAATGACTTAATTGATCTTGAATTTGTTCCGACAAAATTGGTGTATCTTCCTGATCAAGAATTGGACTACGATCATTCTCCATATATTGTGATAATTCTTCAAATACTTCAATAGCATTTTTCATTTTAGTTATCCTTTCAATTTTACATTTTTTTGCAACTTCCTTTGATGAACATTTTTCAAGAAATTTTTTATTTGCATCAATAGCAAGTGGATGAACAGGAAAATATTGTTTACTTACAGAATTAAAATCTTTTGCTAATACTAATGCTTCAGCTTCTGTTAAAGCTGACATCAATGTAACATTAGAGATCCTTCTTCTTCCTCTAGAAATAAATAATCCAATTTCACCAAGTTCATTAACTAATGCTTGAGATTTTGCAGGCATCTTTGCTCTTCTTAATAATGCTCCTAATAGTGAAAAATTAAATGACTCTGGACCAAGAAGTCTTCTTCTAATTTCACTTACAGTCATTTTATATTTTACAACATTAGATAAAAGTGATAATCTACCAGGTACTTGAGCAAATATTTTATCTTTAGGTACATTCATTAATGGAAATTCAGTTACTCCCTGATCTTTACCTGAAGTTTTTCCCATTTGAAGTATATTTAATGGTATAGTATTTGAGAGAACAAGTAAATTAGCATTACTTTCAAATGTTTCACCAATTGCTAATGCATTAGCAATACATTCTTGATTAAGTGTATCATTTGAATTAATAATATTTGGTGATATATTATTTGAACTTTGTGAAGAAATTGATGTTAAACTTGATGTTGTCTCTGTATCTTCATCACCATTAAACTGTATTCTTTCTAAAAAACTACTTTGTACTTTTTTACCATCCACCTCTTTATCATTATCTTTTTTTGATTTTTTTATTTCTAATAATTCTTCAATAATATAATTACGTTTGCGGTTACCTTTATCAGATTCTTTAGGAAGATTTGTTTTATTTTTTGATAATAAATCATATTGATCATTTGAAGTTGTTGTTAACGGAAAATTTATCAAATTTGTATTATTATCAAATAAATATGAATTTGATACTGTTGGAAACATACTTAACATATTCATTGGTTGAGAATTTATTAACGATAAATGATTTGACTGATTAAATGAAGATATTAGTAAAGCTAAATCTTCAGGTAAAAAATTAGATACTGTATTAGATGTATCAACAAATGATGACATGATAGTGATAAAAATTTTTAAAAAATCTTTAAATTAAGATATGTTTCTAAAATGACAAAAAGATATTTATCTTTAAATTACCAAAATAATATATTTCAAAAATTGACAAAAAAAAAAAAGAATATAAACATAATAAAATGCTAATGCAAGATACATTTAGATGATAGAATATATATTAAAATTTTTCAAATATATAACATTTTTATAGCATATTTTAAAAGCTACCAATTGACAGGTGATGTTTTGCCACTGGGTATATATAAATATTTTAATGATACTAATAAATAAAAAAATTCTACGTATATATAAGATATTAAAAGGTAAGCTATATAAATTTTAGTATTATAGGCAAAAATATATATAATTTTTAATATAATAAAAAGAAAATAAAGTACAAAATATTATTGCTAAGTAATATTTATAATTTTTTTTACGATAACCTATTTATAATATGCTTAGATAAATGTTTATATTTAGAGTTTAATAATATTAATGTATAAGAAAGCAGGCAGTTTTTATCATATCTAATAGCTTATTATAAAAAGCATTTACTGATTCATGATTTAAACAATATTTACTTATATAATAAATTTTGAGTAAAAAGTATGTGATTACATAATAATATAGATGATTTTCAAGGTCTTAACTTGTTCCAAATAATAATACAACGCTTCTAGGAAGGAAGTTATTCAAATCAAAAATTGTAGTTTAGAAGTCATTGGTAAAAATTAAATATATTTATTCATATAAACTAATTGGCGGAAATTTTAAATAACTAATTTTTATTACAAATAATGTTGTTAAATACTTTTTTTAGAAAATATATTATAGATAAATATATTAAAAGAAATATGTATCTTTCTTAATTATAAATGAATCATTATATTATTAAAAAAATTTTTTGTATATAATAGATTACTGCCTTTAGTAATTTTTACACTTTATATATATATAAATTTTTTTTTTAAATATTATCACATTTCATGGAGCTGTCAAAATGTAATCATTTTTCTTTGAAAGCTAATTGATAATTAAAATTAGTTTAATTATTTTGAAAATGACCTTTTACAAAATCATGGTTATAAAGAAATTAATGAAAGTAAAAAGTAATTATTTGTACATTTTAAATTTATATTATATTTCAACTGGTATTAAAAGAATAAACCATCAAATTAACTGTTACCTATATAATAATTATAAGTTATTTTATAAATGAAAAATTAATCTTTTAATTAAAAAAGCAGACAGTTTATCAAGCTTTTTAATTCAATTGGTAAATCTTAATATATTTTTATAAATGAAACTTATTCAAAAATATTTTATAAATAAAAAAAAGGTTATATTATTAACACTATGTATTAATATAAAATATTATTTTAGTTTTTTATTTTTATAAGTGGTGTTTCTAACATCTGCTACATAAAACAAAATATTTGTAGCAATATATTTTTATTAACTAAATTGCAGTTAGAAACGTTATAAAGCACTTTTATATATATGTTATTCTATTATTATAGAATATTTAAAATAAATGAAATTGAAGAAGTTTTATGCAAAATTTTCTCATAAAATTTTCATGTTTTATTTTATAATTTTTTAAATTATTTATTAGTGATATAATAAAAAAATAAACATAAAAACAATACTTTATCATTTTTAGAAATCATTTTTTTCAGGTAATAGTATATAAAGTTGATTGATTAAAAGATAAAAAAAAAAAATAAATTTTGAAAAATGAGCAATTATTGAATTAATATAGTTTATTATAAGAAAAAAAAAATAAAAACATACAAATTAAAGTTTGAAAAAGATGATAATTATTTTTAACAGCTGATGAAAAAAATTTTTACTTTAACATCTATAAAATATAAATGATAAAAGTATTGTAATTTTTTTTATTTTAAAATTATTAGCACAAGAAATTTTTAATAATTATAAAAATAATTAAGTTAGATAAAATAATAATAAAAAAATCTTTTTAAAAATTTATTATATTTAACATCATAAAGAAATATTTTTGATTTATTTACAAAAATTAAAGTTTAAAAAAGCATTTGGTAATAATGCTTTATAGATAAAAAAAGTATCTTAAAAAATAAATTTTTTTGTTGTGAACTAATAATATATATTGATAAAAAAAAAACTTTATTCTTTTGATGTTATGAATGTAAATTTAAAAACCATTTTATTTTAAACACTATTATTTTTATTAACAAAATATGACATATTTTAGTAAGAAACTATTTGATTATCAAAATCTTGAGTACAAATTTTATCACCCATCAATAAAATAATAAAACATTCTTTTCATTAAATTAGTAATTTTTATGTTTTTTTTTTCACTATCAAATATAGTTGTCTTAAATATGCATTTTTATTATGCTAATACTTAATGTAAAGATGATATTTTATTCAAATAGAATCATATTGCAGGTATAATTTTAAGTATAAAATTATTTAGTAATAAACTAAATAAAATTATTTTTGTGAATAAAAAGGATAAAAATAAATAAAAAAATTATTTTATAATCTTTCTGTTGTATTAAAAAGTTCCTCTTCTTCTGTTTCTTCTTTCTTCAATGTTTTTTCTATTTTTTGTAATTTATTTCCTTTTGATTTTTTATTTTGATTTGAAGAATTACCTTCTAATTTACCTCCACCATTAGATTTTATTTTTTTTGTTTTCTTTATCTTATCAGTATTACCTTTTTTAGCTTGGTCATAAGCTGTTTGTCCAAAAAGTCTTACAACATTACACATATGTGATGTTCCTAACTAAATAATTTATTGATAAAAAAAAATAATATATAAAAAAAATAAACATACTGTTTTACACAAATTATTACCCTTTGAAGCAACTGCAAGACACTCACAAAATGTATCATCACAACTTTTTTTTAAATCTTGTCTATCATAGCATCTATCATGTTGAAGACAACATTTATTTATTAATACTTTTTGTCCTTTACAATTAAGATCAACAACTGAACTAGCAATATTTTCTTCAAGTTTATTACTACCACATTTAAATGATTTACAAATATATAAAAGAGAACAAATAATGATAAAAGTAAAAGTTTTAGACATGATAAAAGATAATATTTAATAATAAAAATTTATTTGAATATTTTTTATCAAAATGAGATAAAGATAAATTTTCTAATATATATAGTCCTAAAGGCAAAGGAAAACAGGTTAGATGATGATTAATAATAAAGTATATAGTGAAAAATAGACTTTATCTGATTTAAATTTGAGAATTAATTATATATCTGTTAAAAATAAAATATTTAAAAACTCTATTTTGTAGTATGAAGCATTCTAATTTATCTAGTATCGTCAAGATAATAAGACATTGTAAATAGTAATGAAAACAAAAAGTTTTTATAGTCTTTAAAATATAAACTACAACTTTTTAATTTTTATCCTTAAAATTAACCATAATTTTAATTCTCTATATATCTTTTTTTTTTTATCAATAAATCTGTGACACATATTATAAATACATTTTTTTTTACTATTAAAATTAAATTTTAAAAAAAGTATTACAACAATCCTATTGAAAGAAAAACATTTTTGGTTTTTTATTATCAATAAAAAGTTTGATTCATTGTTTAATAAGATAATTGTTATTTGTTTTTTACAAATATGACATTATTTTTTCAGTATGATTCATTACTTACAATAAAATATATATTGATATGATTTAATAATAAACTTGTTACTACTAAAATATTATAATTAAAAAAGATTCAAAACAATTACGTTTTCAATTAAGATACATTGGTTTTTGACAAAAAAAACCCTCTGGCAAATAGTTAGTAATTTACATAATTTCTAAATATTTGTTTTAAAACCGAATATAAATTTATTATATCTATATATGATTTAAAGAGATTTTTATAAATTAAAAAAATTACCATATTTTATACAATATGAAATATTGAAAATAATCTTTTGTTTTATTTTGTTTTTTGATCATTGAATAAATAAATAAGATTAAAACATTTATATAATTATAAATAATTAATATTAAATTTTTATAACTTTATTTACCATCTTATAATTATTGGTTTTTAAATATTATTCATAATTTTTTTTTTGTTTATTAACTTTAGTAAACTTTTAATTATTATAATTTCTTTTAAAAGTTATTGTTTAAAAATATGTACACAATTAATTAGTGACAAATTATTTTTGACAAAAATATGTAATTGAAAGCAAATCAAAACAAATTAAATTATATAAATAGAAATTTTTAGAATAGTAGTATTTTTTATATTTATATTTTAAATAGATTTTGTTAGATTATAATACTAGTTAACAGATTAAATTATTATTTTTCTAGCTTTTTTTTAAATGATAATTTATATAATAAATTAAATTAACATGTATAAAATTATTAGTTTAAAACTTTTTACCCGACAATATTGTCATACAACAAATGTTTAATACTTTTTAATCATAAAGTTTTTATTTATATAAAATATAAAAAAATTAACTAAAAAACTAGTTATAAATTAAAATATATTGTAGTTTTGTTCAAGAAACAATTTTTTTTTATCAATTATACTGTAATTAAAATCATTATTTATCAAAATAAATATCCAATTGTAATTTGTTTGCAAATAAGTTAGAAAAAAAAACTACAGATATTATTTTTTTTTCTTAAACACATATTTGAATATATTTAGAAGTTATTTAAATAAAATTACTTTAATGCTTCCTTGATGATGAAGAGAATAAAAATATTTTTGAATTTAAAGTATAAATTTTTATAACAAAGTGAAAATTTAAATTTGTTTTATCTAATAAGAATGTGTCTTAGATTCTTATAAAAAAAGAATAATATGATTATTTATAAATGTTGTTTAATTTTTTACATGAAATATTATATTCAAATAATGTAATTTGTACTCGTTATCTTTTTATTAAGCTTATAAGTATTTATTAAATTATAATAACAGAAATAAAATGAATACAAAAAAATAAATTTAAATTAAAAAATTTTAAAATGTTTGACTATTATTTAAAATTAAAAATTTTTCATAATTATTAATATTTTCATTAAAATCTTCATCTATAAATCGTTCAAAATTATTTTGAATTTCTGAATACATTTCAATTATTATAATCTTATTAATACATAAAAAAATAAAATATGATAATGTAGAAATAATAAAAATAAATAAAAATAATATTAAATAAAATATTGTATTATGCATATAAAGTTACTAAAATAATTGCTTTTATTTTTAAAACTAAATGTATTTATTTTTAAAGTATATAATTAAGTAATTATAACTTTTAAATTATAAATGTAAACGCACTAAACTAATAATAACCACCTCTTATTAATTTTAAATTTTTATCATTATGGTAAAAACTACAAATATATTTTTAAAAGTAATCTAATAAATAAATATTATAAAAAGAAAATAAATGTATTTTAAAAAAAAAATTGGTATATTAAAATTATTTTATATTTTAGTATTTAGAAAAATAAATAAGATAAAGATTGTTAAATATTTTTATAATATAATTATTGAAAATAAAAATTTGAAAATTTTTTTTTATAAATAAAGTATTTATTATGAATAGTAAGACACGTCCAGATAATTTAATAACAAATCTTACCAACAAATTAAACATCATGAGTTTTCCTACTTTTCTTTATATTTATAAATATATATATCTATAATTTATCATTCATTCTTCTTTAAGTTTATTATATAAGAAAAAGAAGGATGTCTTCAAAGAAATCTATTAAAGGTTTTATATGAATAAAAATATTTTTTAACACTTTTATTTTAAATTTTATTTTCTTTATTTAAGATTCTTTTTTGTTATCACATCTAATACTAAAATAAAAATTCTTAGAATATGAATTTATAATTTTTATTTTATTATTATCATGATTTTTCCTGTCTATCCACATAAATTAATTAAAATTTCACCACAAACACGCATAAAATTAATCAAATGTTCTTTATTTTTTTCATTACTAGCTAGTGCATTAAATTGTTATGGTAAATTTTTAACTTTTTTTTTTATCATAATAATTATTTTAATATTAGGTGTTTCAACAAATAATTGGTTATACACATCAGAAGTATTAAAATATTATGTATATCCAAATAAGACTGATTTAATGGATGATCTACATAATAAAATTGTATATTATAAAAATGCTACATTTGGTCCTTGGAAATTTTGTTGGTTAGATCGTAAGTTAAAATAACATAAAATTGATAAAAATATTTTTTTTAAGCTGTAGTTGAATTTAAATGTAATCCAATTGATTTTTTTTCAATAGATGATCCAGCAGATGTTACAACTTCTATTGAAGGTAATTTTTATAAAGTAATACTTAATAATTTATTTTAATATTATATTTTTATTATAGTTTCTATTAGAAAAGCAATAATTCCATTACTTTTAAGTTTATTTTTTGATATTAATGGTTTTATAGCTATTATTATATGTTGTATACGATCTAGTCCATATAAAAGTTTATTCTTCTCTACAATACTTCATATCTTTGCAGGTAATAAATAATAATTTTTTTATTTTTTTTAATATATATTAAAGGAATTGCAAAATTTGTTTTTTTAATAATTTATATGTCAGCAGTCACAAAAGAAGCTGGTTATAAAATATATAAAGCTTCAGAAATGGATGATCCATTATTTTATTATACATATGGATATAGTTTTATATGTGTTAAGGTATTAAAAAAAAATATAATTAATATATTAAAATATTATTTTTAAGGTTGGATTTTTATGTACAGAAATTACGGCACTTTTATCAACTGTTGTATATATGTCTAGAAGAGATGCTAAAACATATGAAAGATATAAAATGAGATCAATAATGAAATCTCTTAGAAGAACATCAGAAAATAAAGATCCTTTTATAGTTCAAGATAATTATGTTAAACATTCAAGAGCTTATCAAATGTATAAACCACGAAAATTAACATTTCAAGATCTTTCTTTAGTATAATTAAATTAATACAATTATAATTTGTATATAATTTTTTTTTCATTATAAATACACTTTAAACAAAAATAAATTTAAAAATTTTATTTTTTTTTAATAAAAAAAAATTTTTTTTATTATTAGATTATTATACTATTACTGCTTCTGAAGTTTGTAATAATCTAGTATTTGTAAAAAAGCAAAATAATTTTGTACTATAATTTAATAAATCTTGTCTATATGAATTTGAAAATATTGCGTAAATAAAAAAATTTGCCGTTGCATTAAAAACAACTAAATTATTACCAATATCAGAGAGGAAATGTAATTGCTCTTCATTAAGAAGTCTAAAAATTAAGAATACTTATATAATACATTATTTTATATTATCTTACCCTGGTATAAATTCACAAATATTGACTGCTAATGGAATTATATTACATATTAAAAATAATATAACTACTAATATTAAAACAATTGGTGATTCTTCATCTTGATGATTTTGGTTTATATTTGATTCATTTATTTCAATATTATTCATACACATATTATCTTTAAATTCCTCAATTTTACTATTATTTTTATTTTTATAATTTGATAATATTCCTATTGTTAAAATGCATAGTATTAAAAAAGGTGATACAGCACAAAGTATGGCATACATATAACCTCTATAAATAGTCATATATGTTTCACTTATTCGTAAGTCAGTTGGGCATAATTCATAAATTTCATGTCCATAAATATTACTAAAACATAAAACAGTTTCTAATTCTTTAAAAAGTATAATATTATATAAGACAATAAAAACAAAAATGTATGTAGCTATTTTATTTGCAAATTTGACGGTTGAATACCAATTTTTAATATTTTTATGACGACTATAAAAATTTAGTTAAATTATTTTTAGTATCAAATAAATATAAATATATATATTATTAACTTACGGAGAAACAGAATAATAACAATTTATAGCTGCACCAACTGTAATATATACTGAAAACATTTGAAACATTGAAGAAAGTGGTTGAAGGTATGGCATACATCTACTAAACATTTGATCAATTGTATAATTATATGTTCTTAATGAATCAGCAAACATCACAAGTATTCCCATTAAACAAATTCCTAAAATAAAATGTAATTAAAAATAAATTTAAGATGTTAATTAAAATATTTACCAAAATCACTAATGCTTAAAAAAGCAAGATATCTGGATCCGGAATTTTTATTTCTTATATATATAATAAAATTAAAGATATTATCAATAATACCAATAAATGAGATAGTTGGAAGTAATCCTAAAATTAATATTTTTTGTTGGAATGTTAAATCTTCTGTAATTATATTACAAAAACATTCTTTTGATGATATATTAGATAAATTATTATTTATCATATTATTGTCATCGTAAATTGGTAGATTGATTTTGGAATCCATTAAAAATTAAAAATAATTGACTCGAGTACCATAACCTAAAATTTTTCTAACAGATAATGAAGAAAAAGTAAAAGAAATTTAATAAATTAATATATTTAACTATTTATAAAAAGTAATAAAAGTGTGAAAATTGAAAAATTTGTATCTTCTTTAGAATATTTTATGATTATCATAGATAAAAAAAATGTAAAGCATTTAACATTTAAAAAGAATTATTAACGTTTATATTTATCTTTAAAGAAAACTTAAGAAGATTTTGAAAATTTTCTTTGATAAAACAAAACAAAGGATAAAAAGAGATATGATACAATGAAGTAGAATTTTTAGTTATTTAGGGATTAAAATTAGACAAAAAATAATTTTATATTTTAATAATTTTTATGTTGATAAATGGGAGTGTAACAATTATAAATAAAAAAAAATATTTTTTTTAACATTCTAGTAAATGAACTAAAAAGTTTGTTCAAAATTATCTTAACATTTAGTTTTTTTTTTTTAAAAATAGTAAAATATAATAAACTACAACTTTATTATCGTATATTGAAATAATATAATTTCATTTGTAGTTGAATGGCAAAAATATGTTTAAATGTTGTAATAAATGTATTAAAAAAAATTGATTTAATGATATGTGATTTATATTAAACAACTAGAATAGCTATCATTAATTGTAAATATATATATAACTTAGAGATAAAAAAAATAACTATAAAACTATATATTGTTTGAATAACAATTGTTATTAAAAAAGTTAAAAAATTATATTTTAAAAATATTATTTTAATATCATTTCTGTGATATTATTTTTATACAAAAGTTCAATATTGATAGTAAAATTAATTAAAAAAACTTTCTAAGTGTATTCTTTAATAAATAAGAAATAAAAAATAGTCCTAAGTTTCCATAAAAATGTTAAACTTTTCAATTATATTAATTTTTTTTTTATACTATTTTTAAATAAATATTTCTCCTTTTTTTAATAACATTAATACTATAATATTTATCAATCATTCAATGGTATAATTTTCTTGAATTGACGGAAAGTCATTAATTATAAATTTTTAGCAAAAATTTAGTTTTTTTTTTTAAATTAAAGGTAAATTAATATTAAAAAAAAATATTATTCTTTTTATATTTTTATAGGAATATGTTGTACATATATATAAATATAATTAATAATGCATTGTAAAAAATATCTGTAATGAGGAAATAATAAATGACATTAACAAAAGACATATTAAAAATTATATTGAAATAAAAATGAGTAAAAACAACAAAAAAAATGACTAGCGAACTCATTATCAATAAAGATTGATAAAATTTATTTTTTTTTTTATCTTTTAAATTGTTAATATTAAAACAAATAATTCAAAACAAAGTTTTAAAAATTAATATTTTCTTAATCAACCATAAAATATAAATGCTATTATTTTATGTTACTTAAAGGTGGTAAAATTTTATATAATCTGAATTTAAAAAAAAAAAATTTTACATAGATTTTCAACAACATTTAATACATATTATATGAAACTTAGTTTCTTATAAATATTTTTAATTATGGAAATATAAAAATTCTGTTATCAAAATAGATAGAAAAATACTTAAAGTACAGTATTCAAATTTGCATTTTATATAAAGTAGATGCTTTTAAAAATTTAATTAAAACAATACTAATTTTATTGATAATTTATATCTTTAACCATAATAAAAGATAAGCAATGTTAATCGAATTATAATGATTTTTCTGGAAACAAATAAATTAAAGTGAAATATTACTATTCTATAAAAAGAAGTATAAGTAGTATAATTCGATTTCAATAATTTTTAACACCTTTTTAGTATAATAGACTTTTTTATTTTTTGTTTAAATATGCTTAAAATAAAGTTAAAATAATTTTTTTTTTTTCAAAAAAGAAGGTTATAAAAAAAAATATTTTATATAAAATTCATTAGCATAAATTGACTTTAGTATTTAAAAACAATTATTTAGATAGACAGAGGAAAAAAAACGAAAATAATACAATTATAATGATAAAAGAAATATAATGTTTTTATAAATATAAACATTTTATTTTTTATATTTTTTTAACACAATTTTTTTTTGTAAAAATCATAATGCATTAAGTATATTTTTACCATTTATTGTAACTAATTTGAAAAATAAAAAATAATATATCTTTACATTGGTGTTATACTATGTCTATCAATAATTAAAAAGAAATATAATTTAAGGGTATCTTTTAAATGTAAATGAGTAGAAATTAAATTATTTTTTAATAGCTATCCAATGAAGGAGATAACAGTATCTAAAAATGAATTGTTTTTTTAATTATATTCATTACGAAAACATATAACTATATTTATAGTTTGTAATAAATTATTAATTATTTTGATTCTGATAAAAAATATTAAATAATATTAAATAAAATTTCATGGAACGTTTATTCATCATAGTATTTATATTAGTAATAAAAGAATCTATTTTCTCTTTATAAAAGTACATATTTTCTTATTTCTAATCAAAAAATTAACACTTCTTTTGTTTATTGGGACATTGTATAATTGAATAGATACTAGATAATATTGTAGCCATCATATTGTATACTTTTGATGAACCATACATTCCACGTTCATAAAAATGAAACTCTGACTCATCAGCTACTTTTCTTTTTATTCTTGATTTTAATGACATATTTGGATTAAAAATAAAATCATACATTACTTTTAACCAACTGTCATGATGAGTCAAATTTTCATAATATTCTGGAGCAATTTTTCTTATATTTGGAAGATTTGAACCACAAACAAATGGAAAATCATGATGTTCTACATGATGTCCAACATTATATGTTAATTTATTAATAACACCATAATATGAATAAGTTTCTTGTCCAGGAGTAAAAACATAATGATCACTTATGTAATGTCCAGCTAATGGATGTAATCCTAAACCAACAAAAAATCCACCAAATAAATATGTAAATGATTTCACTCCAAAGTAATAAAGAATAAGAAAATCAAAAAATACTTGTGCTATGGCATTTAAAATTTCAAAATCAGTGATTGATTTCTTGTAAATAGCAAAAGGACGAAATGCATAAAAAATTGGTTGTAATAACATCCATATTAATTTTCCTAGTGTATTTTTAAAGAATCTTGCCTCAAAATCAGTTGGAACATCAGTATCAATTATATCCTCACCTAAATTTTTATGATGTTCTAAATGATATTTTTTGAAAGATATTGACATTGGTACACCCATAGGTAAATTAGCAATAAAACCAAAAATTCTATTCTTAAATATTAAAACTTTTTAATTAAATACTACTATTATTAAACTTACAGCAATAGGCCTACCACATCCAAAAGCCATGTTATGTGAAATTTCATGAACAGCTAGTGTTAATGAATGATTTATTGTTCCACTTGTAATGTATGCTTGAATCCAAATAAGTAACCAATCAGAATCTTTTAATAAATATGCACATAAAATTTGAAATAATACTTGAGCAATAACAACATATTTAAAACTTCGATCAATTCCAAAATAATCTTTAATATTAGGATATTTCTCAAGTATTTCTTTTCTTCTTGAAGCATGTGGTTCCTCAGTATATGACCACTCAAAATTTGTCCTTGTCACAGTAGCTCCCATAATTTAAGTTAACAAAGAAAAAACAATAAAAAATGTGAACTATAATAAAAATTTATACTCTTTCTATTTTAATCCAATTTAAAAATTAATTTTATAAATTTATATAATATTATTATTGTCACGTAATTATGTTTCCTTTTTTTTTTATTAAATAATATAATATTATGATTAAAAAAATGGAAAAATAGTATTAAAAAAAAATATATATATAAAAAGAGACTCGGCATTCCAATAACATTGAAAAAAAATAAATATTAAATGTCGAAAGAGGCAATATAAAATTTATTTTCAAAAAAAAAAAAAAAAATTGACAGAATGTCTTTAATTTTTGTCACAAATTTTTAGTGATATAGATATTCATTTAAAATATTAGTTGATGAATTTAAATTAAAGATAAGATATTCTTGCACTTTTAATATGTAATAGAAAATGATTTTAGTTTTAGATATGATAATGTATTATGTTATTATTCATATAAAATATAACCAAATATTTAACTAATTAAAATACATTATGAAAATGCTTGTAAAAATCATTTAAGAAGATAACGATTTTACTTTAAAAATAAATAATTTGGTAATAAAAATTGTATATTAATATATGGGAATATAGTAAAAAGATTTTCCAAATTATCTTATTCTAATCATGTATAGAATATTTCATTTGAAATTTTATTATTAGTCTAAATGGAAATTGGATTAATTTATCAATGTTAATACAAACACATATATATATATATATTATATTAAAATGTATATATACATAAAAATAATAAATCAATTTGATAAAACTATCTTCCTAAAATTTTTTAATATATGGCAAGTAGAATAACTTCTGGTGTAATGTAATAAACTATTATCTTATGACTGTCTTTTATTAACGTTTATAACATTTGATATGATCTATACATTTTAGATAGATTATAAAAATAAAATATAAATATATATATGTATACATATTACATTATATTTTTAGAAATCCATCTTAACATTATTATATTATTGTAAAAATGTTAAAAATGAATAATTTATTAAAATATATTTATAAAATTTATATAAAAATAATAAACGAATTAATAGTCAAATTTAAATTGTAAATATATTTTATCATAAAAAAGATAAAACTTATATAATATATGTATGTATTTTTTAAGCTAACTTTGCAATATCATTAACAATTTTTCCTTTTTCTAAATTCATTGCTGCTGTTGGGTCGTCATCATCAACCCTCTTCTTTTTATGTAAAATATTTTTTTCTTGATGATTTGATCCAACAACAACTATAACACCACATAATTTTATATCTTTTTGTGGTTGAGGATAATATAATCTAAAAAAAAAAAAATAATAATAATTTTATATTATTGATATAAAAATATATGCATGTTTTATTAATCTTTTATTTATTAACTTTTTACACTTACTTTGATTTTTTCAATTTTCCTTTTTCTTCCGCTACTGCATACCTTTGACATGCATTATTACAACATAATGAACCTAATAATATTAATATTGGAAGAAGAATAAGTGCAATTAAAACAATAAATCCTTCATTTAAATGACATTGGCAGATCAAATTAATACTATTATAAATTATATATATTCCTACAAATACAAATGATGCAAATGAAAATAATGTTATTGATGTTAAAAGAACTAATATACTCCAACGAACAAAAAATGTTAAAAATATTAATAATTTGCTGGTAAAATATTTTGCTATATACCTATTATCGGTTATTTTGGGAATTTCAATTTCATTTTCATTTGACTCATCATCATTACTATCATTATCATTATCATTGTTTTTATGAAAAAAATTTTCATTTTTATCATCAATCTCATCATCACTATTAATATCATCAGAATCTAAACTAACAAATCTTTTTAATAATGGTGAAAAAACTTTTTTTTTCTTTCCATATGTTGTAATTTTTCTTGAAACAAGTTTCTCATCATAATTATTATCATGATTATTTTTAGAAGAACTATATCTTCTTTTTTTTGCCATTGGTAATGGATGAACATCAAAAAGTCTTTTGTTAACTTTTAATGGTTCATAATTTAATATATCTATAGCAGTTGGTCTATCTTTTTCATTAATAATTAAAATATCATTTATTATTTTTTTTGCTTCAATACTTCCATTTTGGTATAAAGTATCTCCATTATATGAAAGTTGTTGAAATTCAGTAAGATATATATTTTCTTCTAAATGTTTATATAATGCAGTATCAAGTAAATCTTTTAATTCATTTTCATATGGTAATTTTTGTGTTAACATTTGAACAAAAATACATCCTAAATTCCATATATCATTAGATGGAGTTAATTTATATGGTTCTGTTATATATTTTATTTGTTCTGGAGCAGTCATTAATAATGTTTTTCTATAATTTGTAGGAAATGTTGATGATGTTTCATCATAATCCTCTTTACTATTTATTTGTATTGAATGACCAATATCAGATAATTTAACATCCTCACTAATTGTTAATAACATATTTGATGCTTTTAAATTTTTATGTGCTAATGGTGGTTGTAAATTATGTAAAAATTTTAATGCTTCTGCTGATTGGCGTAACCATTTAATGGCAAGAACCTCAATTATAGCTTCTTTTTCAATACGATCTTCTATTGATCCATTAGGTAAATATTCACGATACATTGTTAGTTTTTCTGGTGTTTTATAACAACCAAAATATTTTATTAAATTGGGATGTTTAAGTTCTGAAAAATATTTTAATTCATCAAGTAATTGTGTTAATTGTTTTTGTATAATATTAGTATTTTGATCCCATGTTGCAAGAAGTTCTAGTTTAAATCTAGTTCCAGCTATTTCAATCATTTCATTTGTCTCCAAAAATTTATATACTTTACCAAAACGATTACTACTCTTGTCAAGTTTTTCTAATATAATAATTAAATATTATTAAAAATTTTTTTTTTTAAAACTTACTTATTTTTATTATACTATTATAATCAGTTTCTGTTATTAAAAAATTATTTTTAAAACATTTAGGTATTATTATACTATCATCATCTTTAGTACAATCAAAAATTTCATTACTTGATATAGAATTATTTCTAGTTGAATGTGCAGGTGAAGATTCTTCAATAATTTCAATAGATGGAATAGCATATGTACTTGGTCTTCTAAAAAATTTATTTTGATTAACATTAGATGAATATAATTTTGGCACTGTTAAAGAACTTTTTCTGTGATAATTTTTTTTAACATTATTTTCATCTTCTTCATTTATTAATATTGTTGGTATAAGACTTTTTTTTTCATTCATTATTACAAATATAAATTTTATGTAATAAAATATTATAGTATATAACAAAAAAAAATATATATGTATATAAATAAGTATTGATAATAAATTTTGAATATGAAAAATGTAAATACTTTCTTTTTATTAATATTATCTTTATTCTTTCTAATCATTATCAAATATTAAGGACTTTTTATAATATTTTATTCTTTATGATAAGGTATAAATAGTATACTTTTATTATCTTATAAATTGTTATATATAAAAATGTAAATTTAACTTATCATTACCTTTTTACTTTTTGATCTTTATCTTTTAATGTTATTTTAAAAATTGTATATCAATGTTTTTTATATATTCACACTTTTTTTTAAAAAACTTAAATAAAAAATAAATAATGTAACAAATAAAAATAATCAGATTGGGACCAAAAATAATTAAAAAGTACTTGATTAGATTACTAGTAGTTTACAATACAATCACAAACTGATGATTTGTAGAAAAAAAAAAAAAAAAAGATGACCACGTATAAAATTATTTATATAATATATAATAAATGATACATAGTATTACTTTTTATTATAACGATTTAATCATGATTATTCACACATAACATAAATATACATTATTATTTAAAAATTTTAAATATTTATCAATTATCTACATATTGTATTTTATATATGTTCAATGGTTTAATATTTCTTATCAATTATATATCCATTAATATATTACTCATTGTATGATTATTAATTATTCTTTATGATTAACTACTATCTTTATCATTTATAAATATTCATATATAGTTAAAAATTTTTTCTAAATACATATAATATGTTTTATCTATCATATAGTATAGTTATCAAATTTTTATTTAATTTATTTTTATGAGAAAAAATTAATTTTATTATTTTTTCTTTGTTAGTATAAAAATATGAGTCATAATACCAAATTTACACTTTTGTATTTATCATATATAAACGACAAAAAAAATTATTTTATATAATTTTTATTATTCTTTATTTTTGTCATTTAATATTGTTTCATAAGTATTAATTTAAATGTTTTGTATTTCTTTAATTTTTTTTTCTTTACATTGTCATAACAAAAGAATCTTATAAGTACGGTTAAAAAAAAAATTTTTATATTATTTATAAATTATTATTTATTTTGAATTATAAAATTATAATTTAAATTACAATAATCTTATTTTTTTCTGTTAATTTTTTTTTGTTAATTTTTCTTAAGTTCCAGGTCACGTATTTTTATTATATGTAACCTTTTAGTAAATTCTTAAACTTTATAACATAGTAGCTATAATTATATATAGTGTCTTTACCTAAAATAAGTGCTGACATACATATGGTGATATTACGTATACATATATTAAACATCAAGCGAGCAGAGGATGGTATTTATAAATTGTTAAAAGCACTCAAACTATTTCTTTTTAACCGTCATTTCAAACGTATCCAGATAGAGTAATTTTAGTAACCTTTTCTGTTCAAGTTATATGTAATAGGGTATAAATTATTATATCAAAAACTATACACTTTAATATTGTTTTCTCTTTATATTTTGCCATTATTTATTACAAATAATAATATTATTATATAAAAGAATATAAGTACTTATATAAATATATATATATATATATATCATGTCTAAAAAGAATATAAATTTATAAAAGATATATTTTGTTTGATGAAAAGAATGATTTTATAAAAGAAAGATAATAAATGTTTAAAAAATAAATGATTCTTATATAAACATTTTTTTATTTAAGAATACATTACCCTTGTTACAATAATATTTTATTAATACGCTGAATATATATTTCTTTTATTTATAATAATATAAATTTTTCATTTTGTTGGATAATTTATAAATAGATATGCATCACAAATTTATGTTTATATTATATATTATTTAAATAACTTGACTCTATAATTTATTACAAAAGTAAGTCTTATAAAAATTGGGTATAATTTTATTTTTATAGTATAATCCTAATAAGTTAATTCAACTTTAAAGTTAAGTATATTACATTTATTTTTATTTTTTAAATAATATTTTATTTAAAAATTTTTTTCTTTTTTAATATAAAATATCTATTTTTACTTTATTTTAAACTATAATTAGAAAAAAAAAAATCTTAAAATGTTTTATTACCTTAATATATCTTTCCAACAATCTCAATGTTGTAAGATAAAATATCAAAAGTATTTTTTTCTTATTATATTTAAATAAAGATAATATATCAAATGTTTGTAAATTTTTTTTTTCTTTAATATACTATCATTAAATTTATTGATACATAGTTTTGTTTAAAATTAACATGATATTCATCTTTGTATTGTTAAATTAGGAGGATGTCATTTGCCTTCAAAAATAATTAATTGTTTTAAAGTTATTTCCTTTTTGTCTTTCTTTCTTTTTCTCTTAATTTTTCTTTTCGACTTCTTTTTAAATTTCATATCACAAAATGTAACATCTTTAAAAGAAACAATATAGTCAAATGAAATATTAACTTTATTTTAAATAGATATAATTAATTTAAAATTAAAATTTTCTGGAATATACTTTCTAACATTTCGTGTTATATTATAATATTTACCTATCTAACTATTACAACATTATACTTTAATTATACCAGATAATTCAATTAGAAAAGTAGAAATATTTTTGAACAAAATCAAATTTATAATTTAATTTCGACCTCTTTTATATAATCTATAAAGATATAAAAATAGGTGAAAGGATACTTTCTCTTATCATTAATTAAACATATGCCCTGAGACTGAACTATTTATGTTTAAAAATTATTTTTATACTATATCATAATTTATGTTTTTTTTTTTCTCTATTAAATAATAATAATAAAAAAAAACATAAAATTAGTAAATTATATGTTATTAATTATATTAAAGGAATACAGTTTCAGGTTATTTCCTGGAATGTAAATTATAAATTTTTTTATATTATTTAGTATTTTCCTCTTTTGTTTCCCTATATAATATATGAATATAGAAATATTTATTATAAAATGAAATCTATATAATTTAATTTTAGATGTTAGCAAAAAAAAATTTAAAAATAATAATATTTAACGATTAAATAGAATATGTATAAAAAAAATATCTAGTTGTGATATATTAGCCTTAAAAAGACTTGTTTATTATTTGGTGAAAAATCTTGGTTACGAATTATTAAAATACAATGTTGTTTTGTTGATATATATCCATTTTTACATACCATTATTTTTTTTTATTATTAATTCTTTATTTTTTATATAATTAATTTTAAAATTATTATTTATTATCGGTTATATATCTTAAGTAATAAATAATATTTTATAATTAGTAATATTTTTTATTTTTATTTTATAGCATCCATAGAAGAATGGCTCTTTATCACTATGAAAAAACTTTTGATAACAGTAACTATTCATTTGTAACAAGATGGGAAGAAAATTTTGATACTTTTAAATCAACAGAATGGATGCAAAAAAATTGGTATCATTCTTTTACTTGGTCATTAGCATATATTGTAGCAATTTATGGTGGTAGAAAAATAATGGAAACTAAAAAACCATTTAAATTAGATACTCTACTAGTTTTATGGAATATTGGTTTAGCTATTTTTTCTATATGTGGTGTTTTAAGAATGACACCTGAAATGATATGGGCTATTACAAGTAATTCACTTCAATATTCTATCTGTACAGCATCATATGCAATGGGATTAACTGGTCTTTGGACAGAATTATTTGCTATGTCAAAAGTTGCTGAATTTGGTGATACTGCATTTATTATTTTAAGAAAAAAA
This sequence comes from Strongyloides ratti, assembly GCF_001040885.1. Lineage (NCBI taxonomy): Eukaryota > Metazoa > Nematoda > Chromadorea > Rhabditida > Strongyloididae > Strongyloides > Strongyloides ratti. The sequence continues at coordinate 2,625,913 of NC_037309.1, read as the reverse complement.
CCATTAATATTTTTACATTGGTATCATCATGTTACTGTTCTTGTTTATACATGGCATGCTTATAAAGATCATACTGCATCCGGAAGATGGTTTATTTGGATGAATTATACAGTTCATGCTTTTATGTATTCTTATTATGCTTTACGTGCTCTTAAAATTAAAGTTCCAAAATTTGCTGCTATGATTATTACAACTCTTCAAATTCTTCAAGTAATAATAATAATTATTTATATTTTATTTATTAAAAAATTTTTTATTATATTTTTTTTTAGATGATTGGTGGTGTTACAATAGGTATTGCTGTATATAAAATTAAAGGATCAGGTGGAAAATGTCAACAAACATGGGAAAATTTATATTATTCATTTGGAATATATTTTTCATATTTTCTCTTGTTTTGTCATTTCTTCTATCAAGCATACCTTTCAAAGAATAATAGATATGACAAAAAACAAGTAAAAGAAGGTAAGAAGAATGATGAAGAAATAAAATCATTAATTAAAAAATTTGTTGCAGATATCAATTCAAATAGTCAGACTGTTGAAGTATTAGAAAATCATATATCGCAACATAAATCAACGAGCAAACTAAGACGTCGTGCAGCTAGAGTTGATTAGATATATTTTACAATTCATATTAACAAAATAAAAAAAAAAAAGATGGATATATATGTACCATCTTTATTTTTTATACATTTTTTTTGGGACAAATTGTTATTAATCTACTTATTTCTCTTTTATGTATAAAAATTCTAGAGTGTAGTTTTTGACAATTATAACATAATTAATTTACTTTAAATTGTATGGAAATATTGTATTCTTCTGTGTATCTTATAATAAATTATACTAACAAACTTGATTTGTTGTTTATAATAATTAAATATATTCTAAATTAATTGTTTAATGTATTTAATTTGTAACAAATAATTTTCCCAAAGAATCAAAAGTTTAATTTTATCAAAGTTCAAAAATAATTGTTCTTTCATATAAATTTTAAATATTTTTAACTTTATTTATTGTTATAAACCAGAAGTTTAAATTAAAATGGTTAAAAATTATTTTTATGAAAAAGATTGATTAGAAAAAATGTAGTATATGATTTCCTCTTGACCTTTACCTTAATTTTACTTTCTTTAAAAACAACAAATTTTTTATAAAGATCATCTTTTTTTTGTAAAAATATAATAATGACACTAATTAAAGGAAAACTTCTTTTTATATTATAATTATATTAAAAGAATTTTCAATTTAATTAAAATCAAATATTTATCTTGCTGTGATGATATCTTTTTTGCATTTTTAAAGAGAAACAAAACAATTTTAAAAACATTAAAATTTGGAACATTAATCAGTTATTATTAAAGTAATGTCTTTTATTTAATACTTTTTTTGAAATATAAATATTGAAGCTTTTACATAAAGAATAATAAAGAACACATTTCATAGACCATCTGTTTTTTTTTTTAAATATAATAATAAAAATATAATTTAAACAAATGATTTATTTAAAAAAAATTTTTTTTATGTTAACAATAATAAATATAAAGAATTAAAATCATTTATTTACTTAAATTTACTCTTTTTTTTATAAAAAATTTTTTTATTTGTCACTTTGTTTATAATTTAAAATGCCGGTATTTCTTGAAACTAGTCATTATTATTAGTGTCATATTAAAAAGGAAAAAAGTATTTATTAAAGAACAATAGAAAATGTTACCTATGTCAACTGCTTTTGACATGTTAAATGACCGTGTCCAGGTATATTTTGAAGGTTATAAGGTAAAAAGGAAATGAGGTATTGAGAAATGATTGATGAATAAGATAACAGTTTTAGGTATAAGAAGTAAAAGAGGTATATAATTTTAACTATTTTTTTAGATAGATGTAAACATATCTGACAAAAGACATTTATTTTATTAATAAAGAAATTTATAAATTATACCCTTTTAATATATTATTATCATAATATCTTTAACTTCTCTTCCATTTCTTTTTATCCTTAGTTTTTTCTATTATTTACATCAGATTTTAGATGATAAAATTTTTTCATTACTCCCTATTTATAATTCTTTTTATAATTATTTTTTGTCATATTCATTCATCAATTTAACATGACTTTATTCATATATATATTATATTGCTTATTATATTCTATTTTTTAAAAGAACTTGAACATGATAATTAGTCACTATATATTTGAATAAATGAACAAGTTCCAACAATTCTATATACTAATATCTTTCATTATTATTATTTTTAACAATACATTTTTTCACCAAATTTACATTTTGCAATTGATCTTATTGTGTATTGTTAATAAATATCCATGTGTAGTATTCTCTTATGAAACAATTAAAACGTTATATATAAAAAGGTTTTTTTTTTTCTCATCTTCATTTATATTATTTATATTAAAATATAATAATAATTTATTATAGGTAAATACCTTTTAAGTGTATACTAAACAAAATATTATTTACAAATTTTTTAATATTAAACCGATTTACTATATATATATTCAATATCTATATTATAGAAATATATTTCTCACCACTTTTAGTATAAATATACCATAATTATCACCTACCTCATCTTTGTTACTCTTTATAATAATTTATTTATTTATTATTTATAAAGTCGGTTGGTCTTACAATACCTCAACATAACAAATCTTTCTTCAATATATTTGATCAATTTTAAGATTTAAAATCTTTAAATAAAGAAACTTATTGCTATTTTTATTATTAATAAATAATGTTTGACTCTTTTAAACCACTATCTTATATGATTTGTGACCTCGAATAGGTATTGTATGCTATTGATAAGATATCTAAATATATTTATCTATCGTTAAACATCTTTAAACATCTACATTTTAAATTTGCCGTATTTCTCATACACCTTTTTTTATTATTATTCTAATTTGTTTAACTATTCATTCTAATGATCCATCTTAACAATATTTCTTTTTGATCATCTATTGTCATGGAAAATGTAGTTTATTTATTTAAACTCTTTATGAGTATGAATATTTACATTAGATAGTTTCACTTTTTAATAGTAATATATATATATAGTCATTGCCATTATAACTTTTATGACATTTAAGCATACAATTATTTATATTTTTGTAATTATTATTTGTTATTTATTATGATTGTGTAATGATACAATAATCATGCCAAGATTATTATTTTTAGATCTTTTTCCGCTGTTACTCATTTATATTCACCCTATTTTTATAATGTTATGTTTTTATTATATATGTAATAATCTAATATTATAAATATATCATTTAAGAGGTTATAATTTTATAACAAAGACATTTTATAATAGTCATAGGGTGATATTTATATTTTATTTATGATCACGGCATGAAATAAACTATTAAGATAGAATTTACATACAAAATATTTTTAATTAGTATTTAGATAGTAATGATATACATTTAAGTATCTTTAAAATCAAAAACCTCCTTTTTAAACACTCCCACCATTAAATATTTATCAAATCAACTATTTTTTTTTATCTTTATATTATGATGCTTTAAGGTATATATTTTTATTTAATATATCAAGGATTTAACAAAAAAAATACCATTAATTTTTTTTATATAAAAATTAATCAATTTAACACACATATTTATGTATCATTTAATTAAGTAACTCACTAATAAAGTAATAAAATCATTATTCATTTAATATTTTTTATATCTATTTTATAATTATTTTAAAAACTTGATTGTAACATTATAAAAGGAAGAAAGATAAGGAAAAAAAAACTTAATTCCTTCTTTAGTATTTTTATATCAATATATATAGTATTTTTTTTTTAAAAACAAAAATATGAGAAAATGTTTGTGTTTATCTTTTTTTTTTTAAATATTATTATCTCTTTTATTTTCATTATTATAATCTATAAATAGTTTAATATAAAAAAATTTTTGTAACCTGAAATATATATTATATATAAGTAATATTTTTACTTTACATAAATATGTTTATTTTAAACAATTACATCAACAAAACACTTCTTAATAAGAGTTTAAAACTCTTATCATTTATTGTATTAAACTTTCATTTGGAGAGACAAAATTTTAGTTATAAGTAGAGGAAAGTTATATAATTTTAAAAATTTACTCGATTATATTTTATTTATATTATTATTATTGATGTTATTGTTAATATTATTATTGACTTTTTATATATAAAATATTATTATTTATTTTTTTATTTTTAGAAAATGGGTAATAAGAATTCAAGAACACAATTACCTCCAAATACAAAATTTATTCAAAATCCTGGATATATTAATGCACCAGGAATGTATTATTTTAAACCTGGAATGATACCAATTCCAAGATCAGTAAATTCACCATTATCACCAGTTAAAGTTTCAGCATTACATCAATCAATGCATTGTTTAAATAATCCAGAACCAATTTCTTATAAAATGGATAATAATAAAATGTCTTCAAGATTATCATTAAATGAACTTGGAAATAATTCAAAACAAATTATTGGTGGAATTAATCAAAATCCTCTTCCTTTTCCAGGTAATGGAAAAATACCACCTGGATATGTTGTTGTACAAGGACCACCAATGGATGTTAAATCATATAAAAAATGGCAAAAAGCTCATAAAAAAATGATGAAAAAAATGTCTACATCTGGTGATACTATTATACCATATCCTCCAGGACCTATTATGCCTGTATTAATGCCAGGTATGGTACCATTTGATGATTTAAGAAGAAAACATCAAGGGCGTGCAACATCACTTGACAATTTAACACATAGTAATATAGAAATACCTGAACATTTACCAAGATCTGGACGTTTAAATGATAAGAAAAAGATGGCAAATAAAAAGATGTATCGTAAAAGTTTTCATTATGAAGAAAAAAGTCATAATGCTACATCATTAATAGATTATCATGGCGGTACTTCAAGAGTTAGTAGGTATGTTTTATTATAAGAAAAAGATATTAATTTAGAGATTATAAATTTAAATACATATACATAAATTATATATTAACAATTATTTATTATTTTAGTTCACAATCTAACCTACATACTGGAACAATATCCGATTACCATAATAGAAATGATTATGATGGTGAAGATACATCAAGTGGTATTGTTTGCACCTCTGAATCGTCTGGAAATAATTCAACATCAAATCAAAATGAAAATATTAATGGAACAAAAATGAGACGTGAAATTAAAAGTTGTAGAAGTAGTAATAGTGAACATAATAGAACTGGAGAAAATACTAGTCTTAATACATCATTTGAACATCCACCACTACCATTAAATATTATTAAAAAATCTATTAATAATAATAATGATAATGAAGTCAGAGAAATTCCAATACAACGATTATCTAATAATATGTATTCTGAAATACCAAAAGATGGTTTTAATACGCAAAGTTCTGTTTCAAGTATTAATTTTAATTTATCAAATATAAATCATAAAGATAATCGTACATCAACACCATATAAAAGTAAAACATTCTCTGCACCAACACCACCTCAAAAAATGATGATTGATGAAAGAAATAGTTATCATGATACAACAAGTGATTCATTATTTGATGGCTCAATATCAAGACCATCAATCTCTTCATCAAAAGAAAGAAATAGTAATAATTCAAGAGGAACAATATCTACTAGAAGTATAAATCCATCACTTCAAACAATTAATTCAACAACAAATTATTCTCATACAAGAAGTGAAACTTCTGATATTGATTTTTCATGGGTTAAAGATATTGAAAATAGATTGGATAAAGAGATATTTTGTGCAAATAAAAATTTTATGAATAAACCTTTACCAGAATTTATTAGAAAAGATAATAATAATATTGAAATTGAAAATATTAAACATTTACCAAAAAATGAAAAAAATATTAAGGTAAAATATTTTGGTATAGATGATAATTTTAATAAAGATAGTAATTGTACCAAAAATGATACGGATTATTTAGTTGATGTTTCGCAAAAATCTCCAAATGAAGAGGAATTGTTATCAATACACTCAAATGTTAAATCAAAAGCGGCCATGTTTGATTTAGAAGCAACTAGAAATAATTTTCTTGCAAAAAAAGAAAAAGATAGTACAGAATATTTATTAAAAAATAAGAATAAACTTCCACCAAGTTATGAAGAACATAAAGCAAAACAACATCATCATCTAAATTTACCATATATTCCAAAACCAGATTATCTTTCACCATCAAATAGAAATGATGATCAAATTGAAAGTGTAAGTTAATTATTATTAGTAGATAAATAACATAGTATATAAATTTTTTTTTTATAGTATTACTCAAAAATAAAACCACCTCAAATAAAAGATATTAAAAAGATAAATAGCCAACCACAAAAATATATAAGACATCAACAAAATCCTAATCGTCTATCAACAGTAAATACTAGAAATAATATACCATCATCTAATATGGAAAGAATTTCAAAAATTGAAGATAATATTACTCAACATCCATGGAGATCTTCATTAGCATTTTCAACATAAATACTCTTATTGAGAAAATATATAAAATGCAATTTTTTTTTTTCATTTGTAAAATTTTTAGTTTCTTTTTAAATGATAAAACATTAGAAAAATTTCAGTTTGTTGTTATATTAACTTTTTTTTTATCATTTATTCAATAAATAAAACATGTTTGTATTTAAATATTTGATATATTTTTAAATAATTTATACAAATAATAATTGTGATAGCTTTCCTTTATAAATAAACTTTTATTATTTTCCATAATGAAAGTATAAGTTAACATTTAGTATCAAAAAAATAATTTAAAAACAAATTGATAAAAATTTATTTTGCTTAATATTATTTATCCAAAAATGTTTGTCAATATATTAAAAAAATTATGTAAATATTTTTTTATTTTTCGATATATTTATGATAAAAAAAATACAATATAATTGTTGGAAATATTTTATAAATGTAACTTTTTAAATTGTGATTATAAAATTTTCTTTTTCTTCTTTTATTATTAAAGAATCAAATATAAATAGTTTTATGTAGGTATTTTATTTAAGATTACTAATTATATTCTTACCATTATTCTTTAAAAAAAATATTAACATGAAAAACATGTTTCATGTTACATTTTTTTAATACTTAAAAATGAGAATTATATAAAAAAAGGAATAATTATATATTTAAAAAAAAGATTATTTTTAAATAGATAATTATATCAATCATTTCTTTATATTAGAAGCAAAGTTAAACTACTAATTTTCTTTATCAAAATTTATTTAGTTTGATAATCTTAATATAAATCTTTAGATATGATGAAAATGGTAGTATATTTTGTTTTCATAGAGGAAGTCTACAATTGTAAATGAATTATAGCATAAAAAAATAAAAAACATTAATTATGTTATGATAAATTATATTTAGTTTAAGAATCTATGTAGCATTAAATATTTTTAAAAAATTAAGTAATTAATTATTGCTTTTTGAATAAATCTTTAAAATGTTATATAACTGTTAATCAAATTGAAATTAATATAAATAATATTTTTACATTTCTGACTCTAAATTAATTCTTAAAAAAATTATCAATTATTTATTACTTTCTTGCAATTGATTTGATTGCGTTTAAATTCTGTTTTTAAATGTTATTTTTAATGATATGATAATAATGAATAAATTATTTAGAATTAAAAAAAAAAAGTTCAAAAAACATATTATATTATACTTTTTATAAATTTTTAATACACTTAGAATGATACAAAAATTAATCTACATTTTAAATCTTGCATGTGACTACGAAAACAGTTTTTTTTTCATTTATATTATTGCCTCCTAATTAAACACTTAATTTAGTTGGATTACAAACCATAAAATGTTTAATAATAAATAATACTACAATTATTGCATAAAAATAAATGTAAAGAGAGAAGAAGAATAAACTTGAAATTGTATAGTAAACAGAGAATAGAATTTTAACTGTAGAAAAATTCAATTATTAACTAAACGTAATAAAAAATGGAAATTTATATAATCTTAATTTTTGAACAATTTAAAAATAATTTTGGTCTAAGTAATTATTTTATGTACTAACTATTTTTAAGAAATAAATGTTAATAAAGATTTTTTTTAAATTTTTTCTATATTATTCAACCAACACGTATTTGCTTATTATTTTACGTGTAACTACAATATAACATTTTATGTCTTTTATATTATGTATCATCTTCTTGAAAATGATTGTTATTATAGATTAAAAAATCAAAAAAATAATATAAAAAAACCATTTAAATTATGCTATTGTGGTTCTATACTTAGATCTACCAGAAAAAATATAATAATGAAATTTCTTTGTTTTTAATAATGATACTTTTACAATTGAATTGTTTTAATATTACATTATTTATTAAAAAACGTGGATTATATTGAAAGGAAAAATTATTTATTTTCTTTTCTATTTAATAATTGTAATGTACAAGCATTGGGAAAAGTAAAAAAATAACAGTTGTTTTTAAAAAGGTTGAATTATTTAACCAAGACATGTATTTTTACTTTATTTATTTTATATCTATTTTTGCTATTAATATTAGATTATTAAAAACGTATTAAACTATATATTTTTTATATTGTTCAATTAGATGTAAAGATGAAAGTTTTTATCGTTTTTGTATGTGATAATTCTATCTTTAAAAAAATCGTTTATGAAATTAAATAAAAAAATTTTTTTTAAAGACTATTCAAAAAATTTGTTTTTACCTAATAAAGATTGATAAAAAAAATTTTTTTTTATAGTTTGATAATAAACTTTTGCATTAAATGATGATTTATTCTACTTTTAATACATTTTAAAATATAGCACAATTTTTTTTAAAATAAAAATTATATATTGCATCTTGTTGAACAGTACAAAATTAACGATTAAAATTTTTATTAAAAAAAATGAATAATTATAAATTCACATCAACATAATAAAATTATACTTTAAGGAATATTTTGTTATCTTCTATTTAAAAATAATGACAATTAACCTTTGTATAAAAATATTGTTGTTCATAACAAATGATGTAAATTATAATTGGTCATTTTTCTTTCGTAAGACTAAAACATTTTAGTTTTTTCTACTTTCTACCATTCATATAACTCGTAAGTGTGTCTTTAATACCATCATATTTTGAACCTAATTTATGACTCTCCATGGACTGCAAAATAAAGTTAAATAACTATAAGTTTACTTACACCATGACCAAAAAGATATTTTATATCTGAATTTCTAAATCCTCCATTT